>NC_139512.1:136712695-136842695 GCF_947247035.1 Vipera ursinii
TTAGATGGGGAACATTCCCTATATTAGCTGATGCCTTTTCCTGCAAAAAATGCAGGAATCAATGAAAACAGAACAAAACTGTAGCGAGAAGTTGGTAGCTTGTTCTTCCCTCCATAATGTGATCCTGCTGAATGGCTGTAACAGGAAGAAGCTGCTGGGGGAAAAAAAACACCCTTCTGTCAGAATCAGAAAAGGATAATCTCCTGGATGATGATGATGATGATAATTAGTTCTACTTATTTCCAGACCCCAAACATGGCTGCATAAATATCTATTTTTCATTTGCTGACATTGGCTTGCATATGCCGTACTGGCAGACCCACCTACTACATCTTTTAAAATGACATTGCAATCGTTATTTAAATGGTTTTTTTTTTTTAAAAAATATTACCTGTATGGATATGTGCACTCAACACATCCAGTCTGTGGCTGATCATTTTTACTGTCAGTATTTATTGATGTAATTCGGTAGGACCTAGTTTATATTTTAGTACTGTACATGCTTTATTGTATTATTGCATATCGTTGTGAACCTTTCAGACTCCTGTTGATTGAGGTTTGTATGTGCATGTATTAGAAATCAGAATAAGTAAAGCAGGGGTGTCAAACTCAACTTCATTGAGGGCCACATCAGCATTGCGGTTGCCCTCAAGGGGCCGGGTGGGTATGGCCAGGGTGGGTGTGGCCTACTGGGTGGGCGTGGTTAGAGTGCGTATGGCCTACTGGGTGGGCGTGGCCAGCTCTACATCGTTTGCATCAAGGGTGCCTATGGGGGCCTGGGCAGGAGTGGGACTGATCTGAGGGTCTCTGGCAGAAGGAGGGTCTCTGGGCCAGGGCCAAGGCAGTGGGGGCAGTTCCCTCACTGTTTCCAGGATGGCTTCGCGGGCCACATGAAACCACTTTGCGGGCCGCATCCGGCCCCCGGACCTTGTGTTTCACATGTCTGAAATAAATGCATAACTATTTTGAACTGCAGCTTGTACCCTTTCAAGAGATATAATCCCCCCCCAAATAAATAATATGCTATAATTAAATGGACATACTTAGATTTCCCTCTGAAATTTTTTATGAAGCGCTTTGGGTTATTTCTTTCACATATTTGATCTTTACTTTGAAAGGAACATCTAAAGCTGCATGTTCTCTTCATGTTCTAAAGCCAATAATCTCCCTGCCGCCTCTTTAAAAGTTTTGGGGTGAAGACAATACAAGTCTAATTTCTGCAGAACAATTTTCGGCATAATCTGAATGCAGTCAGAAAGCTTTTCTGCTTGAATAATCATCTGAGAAATACCTTTGCATGACCGGAATAAGGCTGTTCCTGAAAATTCCTGCTGGCCTTTATTCACCTACCTTGTTTATAAAAGGGAAAAAGAAAAGAAAAGAAAAAGTAAACTATTTGTGCCTCCCTTTAAAAGCAGAAGTAAAGAAATGGCTTGAACCAGAACTGTTGTAAAAGCATTCAGTACAACTTACAACAGTTCGTTTACTGACCGTTCAAAGTTATATCACTGAAAAAAGCGACGTATGACCATTTTTCACACAACCACTGCAGCATCCCCATAGCCACGTGATCAGATTGCTGGCAACTGTCTCACATTTATGACCGTTGCCGTGTCCCAGGATCATGTGATCCCCTTTTATGACCTTCGGACAAGCAAAGTCAATGGAGAAACCAGATTCGCTTAAAAACGTACCAACTGCAGTGATTCACTTAACAACTGTGGCAAGAAAGGTTGTAAAATGGGGCAAAATTCACTTAAAAATGTCTCACTTAGCAACCTAAATTTTGGGCTCAATTGTGGTCATAAGTCGAGGACTAAAAAGGTAAAGGTTCCCCCGCACATGCGTGCTAGTCGTTTCCAACTCTAGGGGCCGGTGCTCATCTCCGTTTCAAAGCCGAAGAGCCAGCGCTTGTCCAAGGACGTCTCCATGGTCATGTGGCCAGCATGACTAGATGCCAAAGGCACACGGAACGCTGTTACCTTCCCACCGTAGTGGTCCCTATTTTTCTACTTGCATTTTTATGTGCTTTTGAACTGCTAGGTTGGCAGAAGCTGGGATGAGTAACAATCACTCACTCTGTTACGCGGCACTCAGGATTCAACCCGCCAAACTGCCGACCATCTGATCGACAAGCTCAGCATCCTAACCCACTGAGCCATCGCGTCCCTTACCTTTAGTCAAGGACTACCTGTATATAATTGTTGGCATCTCTAAAATTTGGGGGAGTGGATACCAATTATTGCAGGTTCTCTCTAATTGCAAGCCATGAAAATTAGATTGCTGGGTTGGAACAGGGTGATGGACTTTCTTTGTTTATATTTGGAATATCTTTTCATCTTTTCTCATTTCAAATTAAAGGAAAAGTTGTAAAAAAAATCTCAAGAGGAAAGGTCAGGACTTTAGGAGAGAAAGTAAGGGAATGAACATGGTTCAGCAGCCACTCTTTCAAAAATTAGCAAGCCATGAGTTTTGGGAAATGATGTGGAGTATCTGTTAAGCAATATTTCTAATATATTGGACTGAGAGGAGCAGCCTAGAGTTGTAACACAGTACTTTTAATAAATCGAGGACACATTCTTCACATGTGGCAATTTAAGATCTTAATTGCTTGGGTCTGGAAAAATAAAATTGGCAAGTTATTGGTGTGTGATTTGTTTTCAGGCTTACCTGTTTCACCATTGTGCAGTTATTGTCAAATAAGAGGAAATTTGATAGTCTCAAAAGCTATAATACCGGAGTTGATCCTCCAGGAGTCGACCTGTAACAAATCCCCAGGACCTATCAGAGTCCAGATATGTGACCAAAAGAGACTCAAATGATAGCTTGAATGTATAGAACAATCATTATGTTACGATGCCTGATGTGACCGAATGCAATATAGACTCCTTCATCAGGAAATCATGGGATACATATATAGTCATTCCTGAAAAATATTTCGACCCCCCCCAACCTTCAGTAATATTAAATTTCATATTCCGCTTAGTAATATAGTGCATTTTTAAAAAGGCAAAGGTTTTCCCTGTCAGATCTGACTCTAGGGGGTGGTGCTTATCTCCATGTCTTAGCCAAGGAAGCCAGCATTGTCTGAAGACACTTCCGTGGTCACATGGCCAGCATGACTATATGCCAAGGTGCATGGAACGCTGTTATCTTTGCACTGAAGTGGTACCTATTTATCTACTTGCATTTGCATGCTTTCGAACAGCTAGGTGGGCAGGAGCTGGGGTCAGTAATGGGATCTTACCCCATCATGTGGCACTCGGGTCTCGAAATGCCAACCTCCCAGTCAACGAGCACAGAGTCTTAACCATTAGGCCACCACACATTAATTCTTTTCAATGGTATTCTCTTTTTTTTCTCATTATCCATTTCCAAACATCTTTCTGAGCTGCCTTTTCTTCTTTTCAAGATGGCTTTATTAAAGCAACTTATCCACTTTATTTGATCTTGCAGAAGTTATACCAAAGACTCTGCTACATTATCTACAGGTCTGCTAATTATGTTTGCAAGCTCAGAGGTTGAAAACAAGGTTTAAGAATTCATTTTATAATGCTGAGTTATCAAGGCCTGTGAACAAAGCTTTGTTGGGGAGGGGGAGGAGAAAGATAAATGTAGCTGCAATGTTCATACCAGAAAGAGGCTCACGAAATTTCATGAAAGATGGGAAAGGATGTCCCTCCGAGGGTGTTTTAGTTTATTAATGGGCTAACTTAGTATTGTAATTTCTTGCAAGTTGGTTTTAAATTATATAAATTTGCAAAATTAAATCTTATTTTTCTGTCTGCCATAGGAAAAAAACTTGTTTGAGAAAAATGCCTGGAAGAAAATGGATCACGATGCAAAGCAGAGGAGGAATTGTTCAATTCTTTTTTTACTGTGGGCATTTCTGTATTTTGGGTCGAGCAATTCTGTGACAATTAAACTCATATTCAAATATTTCCTGTCTTTTGATGAGACATAAACTCCCTTACTAGGCTTTTCTCCATTTGGTTCCTTATGTGCTTCCACAAGACACTCCATCGAAAGCAAAACAAAAAAGGCATGCAGGTGGAAGTAAATTACACATATCTAAGAGGGGATTGGAAGTGACATAAAACATCATATTTGGTGGAATGGCATCATGTAACAGCTGCATCTATCTGCTCTAAGAGCTGAAGGGAAAGTGGATTATATAGATCAGGCACATCCAACCTGCAACCCACGAGCCTCATGAAGTCCTAGACTGTGTCAGGTGCAATAACATCAGGAAGCAAGGCAGTTCAAATGACTAGAGGTTTATGACATGCTAATGCTTTCTGCAAGAATCTGAACTACTAATAGTCAAAGCAAATTGGAGGCAAATAAGAATCAATGGAATTCAGAGTAGGCTGGACTTTGATCTCTTATGGGCACAAAAGGACTTGAGACTGATGACATGCTTGACTCCTCCCTCAACCTGGTCATCTCCTACAGGCAGCTAGTAGGATAAGAGGGTAATCTAGCTGTGGCATCTTTCATCTCATTGATCTCCAGGGTTGATTCGGCTGATCAGGATGGCTACCCAGGTGTCCCCTTCTGGTGACTCTTATCTAACCCCAAGCAAATGCTAACTGTTAGTTGAGAAGATTCCTGTGTATAAGTATGTTTAGCAATAAATCAGTTTAATTGGCCCTTCGTGTCTTTTGCGCCTGACATTTCTTAATATGGAAGCACCCCACTTTGTCAGTTGGCTGCAATAAAGGGCTACTGAGTATCCATGACATGGCTATGGCAATCCCTAAAATGTTTTTCTGGGAATTATCCTCCTGCTCCAGTTAATCAGAAGAGCTGGGAGTGAGAAGCAAGACACGACACCTACAAAGCTACTGAAACTATACCTAAGTGATAAAGAAGCAATCTTTTTACAAACAAAGCAGAGGCCACAGCTAAGCATCACTCAAATCAGCTTTTCTACAGTTTCTTAAGAGCCATGGTGCAGTGGTTAGAATGCAGTATTGCAGGCTAATTCAGCAGTTCAAGTCTCACCAGGCTCAAGGTTGACTCAGCCTGCCATCCTTCTCAGGTCGATAAAATGGTTGGACCCAGATTGTTGGGAGCAATATGCTGACTCTGGAAACTGCTTAGAGAGGGCTGTAAAAGCACTATGAAGGAGTATATAAATCTAAGTGCCATTGCTGTTGCTATTGTCCAAGCAGGAGTGAAGCGTAAATAAAAACATCAACTATATTTAAGTCTCCATTCCAAAAAGGAGGATTTTTCAGGACCGAGGATTTGCAATCCATGGAGTTGGCCCCAGGCTATTGGAAAAGCAAAACCTATAGCTATGCATCCAGGTGGTGGTAGTACTGTTTCTTTTTTTTTATTGAAAAGTTTTACAATACATTTTTTAACAAAACAAAACCCCTCCCCACCCCCTCCCCTCTCCCCAACCCTCCCCAACACCTCCCTCCCTTCCCCCTCCCCCCTCCCCGACTTCCCAGAGCTCAATATAGGGTATAAAAATACAAACAATCATAGTCTACCTTATGCAAACAACAATAAACTATTAAATGTGGTAGTACTGTTTCTGAATGGATTCCAACGAACGTCCTTAACTTCTCTGTTTTGTCCTTTGCCAATTATTGCAGGGAATTGTGGGGGGAAAAAATCCAAGGATGTGCTTTACTATTTTTTTAAGGGGAATTATGCTTAGAAAAGTAAGGCTCTAATCCTAAATCCTTAAAGAAGATGCTAAGTGTAAATTTGAAATATGCTTTATTTAGGTAGCAGGTAAGGACACAGTGGATGGAAGATTCTGCGAAGAGCTTCTCTTTTCCCCCTCTTGAATAAATCCTGAATTTATTCCTCATTCCCGTCTTCCTTTCAGAGCTAAATAGGTGTTTGCTAGCAACCACTAAATACCTTCTTCAAAGGCATCTCTTGTGTTCTTCTTCAAACACTAAATATGAATAAATTAAATTACTATTAATCAGACTGAAAATAATTAAGTACCATTAGTATTCTTCGTCATATATTTAGTAATGCTTGCCTTCTGTCATATTAAAAATTATAATTTGCCAGAAACATTTGAAAGGCTGACGGGCCACCCGGGCAGCCATAGATTTGTACACCCTGATTTAAATTATGGGATATTCTTTGGGGAAGGGGTGTTACATGAACCATATGGATCATGTGTTCAATCACATTTTCAGAAGCTCATGTTCCATTCAACCTCTTTCATCCATCCACATCCCTTTTCATGACTTCGTCTCCAACTCTAGCATTGCCCTTTTAAGAAAGTCTCTAGCTCCCTACATAATTTGTATATGGCTACAAAGAACATGAGATTGTCTCTTCGGCTTAATATTTCACCACATATCTGGTTTTTAAGAAGAGAATGGACAACCATTTGTCTGAAATGATATAGACCAGTGGTGGCGAACCTATGGCACGCGTGCCAGAGGCGGCACTCAGAGCCCTCTCTGTGGGCACGCATGCTGTCGCCCCAGCCCCGCCTCCCCCATGGCCCCCTCCTCACCAGTAGCCCCCTGGAGGAGAGTTGCCCCTGGGCACGGCCCCCACAGAGCAGCGCAGCCAAACACATGGCAGCTGGGCAGCAGGGACAACATTCCACCCTCGCGCCCCGTCACATACAGATGGTGCATTGGGGCATGGGTGGAGAGCATGGTCAACATGGTGCTGCAGGGCTGCCTGGGTGATCTGCGGTGGGCTATGGAGGTGGTGGGTGGTCCTGCGGGTGGGCGGGGCAGGGGATGGAGCGGGGGTGGGGCAGGGGGCTGCACGGGGTGGTTTTGGGGCTCTCGGTCTCTAAAAGGTTTGCCATCACTGATATAGACTTTCCTGCTTGAGCTGGGGGCTAGACTAGAAGACCTCCTAGTTCCCTTCCAACTCTGTTATTCTGTTATCTCTGATCACAGGTAATTCTTGACTTACAACCATAATAGAGCCTGCCAACCACAGTCATAAGTTGTGACAGTTGTTAAAAGGTTCACCCAATTTTATGACCTTTTTTGTGGTGGTCCTTAAGCAAACACCATGGTCATTGAGTGAAGCCACTGTTTTGCCCAAAAGCACAAGTCAGTCTGGTTTTTTGGGGGGATGTTGCAAACTGCATTCAAGTGACTGTGGAATGCTGAAAATGGCTGTAAATGTTGGCTGTTGCCAAGTGTCCAACGTGCAGTTACTAAGCGGGGTCAGTCAGAACTTTGGAACTGGGATATAAGTACTGTTGAGATAAAAGTCTTCATCATGGTTCAGTTCAAGCTGGGAATAAACAACATGGCGACTGCTTTATAAAGAAGGTTGTAGTTTATTGAAGAGGAGAGCCAGACAGAAAGATGGCTCTGGAAGAAAAGAGAGAGAGCACATGTAGGGAGTGGGTTTTTATACCCTCTGGAGCCTTTTGTTTGGAGTTGTTCCTGTGGCATGAACTTTGACCTGAGTCTGAGTGTGTCCTTTGGCATCTGTGGGTTAATTCTATTATGTCCTGTCTTAGAGTTTGGGTGGGGTATGTAGATTTTAGGTGTCTTTAGGTAGGCTTCCAACCTTCCTGGATTATTTACATCTGCATTTCTACAGAGCTGGTTTCTACTTGGGGGAGGGAGACTTGGGGCTATTAAGAAAAACTCAGCATGCTTTTCTGCCTCTTTAATATTTCCTTCTCTTGTGGGAGGCTGACTTCCCACAGTACACTGGGAAGATTTGTTATTACTTCGAACAATTGCTATGCTACTGGTCATATGTTAAGGGTTATCTGGGTACATAAAGGTTCATTTCCCCATTACTACAAATCAAAGATCAAGGCCCCACCTCTTCTGATCTGGCTTTCTTATGACACTATTTTATTCTTTACCCGCTTCTCTCTTTTCCCCTTTTCTCTTTTCCCTATCTCTTTGTCTCCTCCATCTCCTGCTATTTTCCCACCAATGATTTCAGATCTCAGATCCAAATTATTTGTACAATACCATCTGATTAGGAATGCAAGATTGAGATGATTCAGTTACATCTTAATTTCAAATTTGGCTTCCAAATTTGAATGCAGGTCTTGCTCAGTTAGCACATCGTCATCTATTAATGAATGCAATGTCCATTGATAACTTTTGTTTTCAAATAGGATTGTTCAGACTAATATATGAAAGCAAAAATATTCATTCCAGTTCATGTAAATTTAAGCTCTGGGTGTTGCAGTATGGGTATATTGAATAGGGATGGATAAATCCACGAGATATACTTTTTCAAATTTCAAATGTATTTATGATCTGAAACATGCAGTTTTATAGTATGACTTACAACAATAGCAAAAAGCAGAAATGTATTGAGGAAGGGAATGGACTGTAGGATAACATGGAGGAACAGGAAGAAAAATTGTAACCAGGATAATAGCCAGATAAGAGAATTCTGAATCCGGACCAGAAATGTAGTTTGAAAAAGGATCTTGGACGTGACCCTTCCTTGTTCTTTTTAGGATAAAGGCAGGGAGGAGAGGAGGCACAGACTTGCAAAATTCTGTTATTATAACCCTACAATAAAAGTAGTTTTAATATTCATATTGGTATTTATATGGTTTCCAAGTCTGGTCTACCTCAAAGGGCTATCTTCCACAAATCATGCACATCAGGTAGAGCAAGTAGAAAAATGCTCAAAAGTGGACCACCTTGCCACAGCTTTCTTTTTCTTAAGTTATATTTGCGCACTGATGTAGAAGTATGCTAATTTACATGTAGCCTCTCCTGTAACACAGAAGCTGATCCTGACTTTGGAAACCAATTCCTCAACAAAGATTTCACAAGCTGGATCCCTTTCAGAATTTATTATGATTTTTTTAAATAAAACCTGCTGACAAATCTTCCATCAGCCAGATTGCTCTGAAGGGTGAGAAGACTGCTACTTCTTGCTAACAAGCAGCCTTTCTAACACATCCTATCTTCTGGTTTCTAACACCATCCTCCTCTTCTTTCTTTACTGCATTGTAAAACTCTGCACTTTTATATATTTTTGACTCAACTATCTGTTATTCACAATGTTCATTTCTTTACCCTTCATCTATCCCCCATTCTATTAGCTGACCTACTTAAGTTTAGTTAAACTATAACCTTGAACCAGCAGTTCTCCCAGGGACGACAGTCCAGCTCTTAGTTCTCTCTCTCTCTCTCCCCACCCCCACCCCTTATATCCTACTATTTAACTTACATTTTACCCTGCCCTGGTTTGACTGATTTTACTGCAGCCACTGAATTGCACAAGCCTACAGCCAAGAAAATTAGAAATGGAACAACTCATTATTTCCCCAAAGAGAATGTGAGTCAGTACATATAATACCTTGTCTCTTAATCTTATTTTCCAGGATCCTTGATGATCTGGAAAGACATATATACACAGTGCTTTTTTTGTAAAAGAAAAAGGTGCCAGAACTCACATATGTCATGCAACCCGCCTTGCCTACCTTTCAAGGTTCCATCCAAAAAAGGTGCCGGAACTCCATTCTGAGTGTTCTATGAGAAAAAAAAGCCCTGCATATACAGTATATAAAACTCTGTTCCCAATCTCAAATATTTGTGAATAAACAGGTGGTGAAGTTTGTTTCTGCAATCACACTGGCTTCTTCAGATTCGAGAATATATCTCAGACTGCAATAACGAATGACACATAAATGCAATAAAAAATGTAGAGGAATCTAATTATGTCCTGTTCTGTTCTGTCCTATCCTGTCGTGTTCTGTCCTCTACTCTGTCCTGTCCTGTCCTGTCCTGTCCTATCCTATCCTATCCTATCCTATCCTATCCTATCCTATCCTATCCTATCCTATCCTATCCTATCCTATCATGTCCTGGGACTACTAAGAGTTGCTTCTTGGCTATCAGCAACTCTCTATCGAGATTCTCAATCATCTAGGTCATGGCTGTCCCAAAGGTGCTTTTTTCAAAAGGCAACTAGACTTTCTTGGTTTTTCCTTGAAGATGTTTCACTTCTCTTCCAAGAAGCTGAGAACTGAAGAAGCTTCTTGAATGAGAAGTGAAATGTCTTCAAGAAAAAGCAAAGAAAGTCCAGTTGCCTTTTGAAAAAACTGATAATTTGTGAACAGTTCTCATATTTGATTGCATGTAATGTACATTGCCTAATCACTGACATTTTGGGAACAGCAACAACAACAACATGATCTCCTTGAGGTATCTAGCTCCAGGTTGTCAACTGTCATCAGTTTCATTTTTCATCATTCTCGAAATCAAAGTGTTTATTTCTCCTGCCACCCCACCCCCACCCCCACCCCCAAAAAATAATAAAACAAACCTTGGAATCTCCCTCTGTGTGTACATAGAGACACACACCACAGACAATTCAATGTGAGTCCATCATAACTAGAAACAAGGATTTCATTGATTAAAAACAGACATCAACCTTGAAATTTAGATATCCTGATTGATATCTATCAGCCTGGCTCCAAATAACTTTGGAGTTATTTCACTGTCCGAAAGTTATTGCTGGCAAGTAGCAAATGAAAACTTATTTTCCTTTTATAGTACACAGAATCCCTTAAATGGTTGAGTCATGGGTTTGTAAGATTTTTGAAGATAGAATACTGAAACACACAATATCTTTATAGAGTTCCCATGATTAAAATAAAGGTACCAACTGTAAGGGATTTTTTATGGGGTATGAACAAATGTCTTCACAAGAAATTTCACCATCTGGTAGATTATATTCATATCACATACCAAGAAACAATCTTCAGACTGACCAGCCAAGGGACCAGTTATGTTGAAACTTGTATTTTTCATATTTAAAATTCTGATTTTGCATATGAAATATCAAATTCAACACAAGGGAGGGACAGAGTAGATAAAGGACCAAATGAGAATATGGATCTGTTTCTTCTTTCTAGAATAGAATAGAGTAGAATAGAACAGAACAGAATAGAATTTAGAATAGAATTTAGAACAGAACAGAACAGAACAGAACAGAATAGAATAGAATAGAATAGAATAGAATAGAACAACAGTGTTGGAAGGGACCTTGGAGGTCTTCTAGTCCAACCTCCAGCTCAGGCAGGAAACCCTATAATGTTTTAAGGATGAAACAGGTAAATGGCATTTAATACAGAAGCTTACAAAGATGCACTACGTGAAGAACATTTGTTTTATTTCTAATGGAACTTTTCAACTTGTTCTCTTTGGTGGGCCATAAATTGTTCTGGACTGAGGACCAGGTCTAGTTTCAGGATATCATTCCAAGGACATAATTCAAAGAATGGGTAGGAGAAAAGGGCAGGACAATCTGGCAGGAGAAACCATTCATTTGATCTGAGTTTTAGCGTGACTGAAATTGCATTGCATTAATTTATGTTATTTTCTTCCTTTTTTCACTTTTAGAATTACAATTTGGTAGCACCCTCTTAAGGAAGTCTGGGATTTTAACCTAACTTTTTTGAGGACCCCAGATATTTCGGAGATGCCTTGGGATGCAATTTCAAATTTGTTTTACCTCAACAATCTTTGGCCACTGAAGTCTTGAAACCCAAGTTCTCTAAAAAAAACCCCTCTGGTTCTTTACGTTACTGCAGTGGGAAGTTATGTGTAATGAACTTAAAGGGTTGATAATCACTGCTGAGAAAAGAGTAAAACACTGCTTACATTTATAGGTCTATTGCTTTGTGCCATCTATCAGCCTTGGCACAGTAGGGGATTAACCATAGCTCAATGGTAGAACATATTCCCTTTATGATCATCTTGTGGTAGTGAAGGAACTCGCATAGCACTGTGCCAAGATATGGATATTTCCTATAGCCAATTCACTGTGTATAGGTATCTCAACTGCAAAGTTCTATGAATTCAATTCCCAATAAAGAATTTGAACCACATGAAATAACATCTAGCTACCCATGTCTGAGGAGTCTCCCAGAATGATGAATCCAGTCACATGGTGCCTTCTGCTGGTCAATGTAACTATCACTTTTTTTTAAAAAAAACTTTTTCAAAATTAGTCTTTCATTTTCTAAGTTCCATGGCAAAATGGATAAGCCTGCATTATGTTTCTTTCCTACAACCCACCCTTGGATTTTACGTTTTAAAATCTTCCCCACTGATTTTGGGTGGGGTGGGCAGTTACTTTTATGTCAGCTTCCTAGACCTATGAGGCTTACAAGGACAGAGAGACAATCAAATCAAATCCGGGTTTTATACAGAAGTCGTATTGTGTGTAATTGGTTGTAAAGAACTGTTCAACAATGGATACCTTTCTAGGGACTCATTTAGGCAGTTGCCGTTTTACACTAATATACTGTAATTCTCCAAGTGTTCAGTTAAAGCTTATCACCATATTGTTTCTGCAAAGAATCAGAGTCTCTTAAATCCATGTGCTGCAGCAATAACCATTTTGGGTGGCAGGAAGTAGTTAACACATCCTAAGTCGGGGAAAATGATGGGCGCTATTAATTTACCCAGAAAAGCAAGACTTTGTGGAAAGTTAATCTGTTTCAAAACATACAAAAGGAAAGGTTTGTTTTCTTGTAGCCAAACACTTCTGACAGCAAGGGATGCCTTTTGTTAGTCTCCATTGTATGAGGGAGCTGTTCCATTGAGTAATTGCCCACCTCTATGCTAGTTAAAGTAGAAGGAGAGGAGGCCTCCAGCCAGTGACAACAATGGGGAACATCCTGGAAAAATAAGCTGCTCAAGCAGTTGAACGTAAATCTTTTGTAACATCACTGCCTTCTAGAATTAGGCTGTGCGCTGCCCATTGCTTCCAAATCAATAAATTAACAAAACTTACATTTAATATCCCTATAATTAATAGTTGGGAGGAGCTGAGACACAGTCCTGATGAGCTGCTAGAGAAGGAAAAAAAACTCCTCGACATGTGGAGTTTGCAAATGTTTTTCTGCTGTTTTTAGTATATTTTTAAAAATCAGCTAAAAGTATGTATGTTGAGCTGTTTACTGTGAATTCAAATTCCTTTCATCCTTAAATTCACCAAAGGACCTTGCACACAGTGTAACAACTGTCCACAATTAAGAAGGCCTTTTGGTAAAGCAACCTTTTAAAAATAATAATAAAAAAAGAATATGGACACAATAATGTGAATAGTAAATTGTAGATATGATGTTCTATCTCAGTTATAAAATATATATTGCAGTTTCTGTTTACTTGAAGTTGGATATGACTGACAACAATTTTTCTGTAAAAAACAAAGATGTTGATCATTGTTAGTTCGCAGATTGCTTTGTTTCCAACTTGAGGAAGGAATTCCAAATCACTTGCTTGCATATGTCTTTAATTGTTTCAGCAATTCCATCTATATTTGGAGACCACTGGTAGCCCTCAACTTATAGCATTTTTTTAGTGACTGTTCAAGGTTACAAGAGCACTGACAAAAATGACTTATGACCGTTTTTCACATGTATAACCATTGCAGCATCCCCATGGTCACGTGATCAAAATTCAGACACTTGAGGAGGTGGAGTCAGCTGTCAAATGGAATGGCTGTGTTGAAATGCCACTCTGAGTGCGCTGATTCCACAGCCAGTTCTCTGTGGCCAGTGGGTTTTTTAAAGCCCCAGATCTCTGGATAAGGAGGTGCCCAGCTGAATGATTCTGGACGGTGGTCCAAATTGTAATAAGCAGGAAAGCCTTGGAGAAGTTGGCCGGGAGAAGGAGACGGCCCAACATGGTGATCCGAAGAAATGACAGCTGTGAGCTGGACAGAAACAGTGGTGAATCAGCAGGACACCGTGAGTACCTAGCGAATCCTCACAAGTGTTCTGGAGCATAAAATCATTCCGGAGAATTCCAAAGAAGAAAAGAAGAGAAGGGATACCCCAGAACGAAAGGGGGAAAACTACCCCCCTGTCAGATAGCGGTGATAAAGAAACAGGGGAAAAAAGAGGCTTTACCTTAAATATTGAACAAGGACATAACACCGCAGGAAATTATAGAAGCAATTAAAAAACAAAAAAGTAACAAAACACCTGGTCTGATGGACTGCCGTCTGAAATATACAAGAACCTTCAAGAACTTTTGGGCCCAACTTTATTGTATATATTTAATGCAGTATTAAAAGTAGCAAAAATCCCAAATTCATGGAAAGAAGCAACTATCTCACTAATTCCTAAAGAAAACTCTGATTTGACCTGCATTAAAAACTATAGACCTATTTCTTTATTGAACACAGATTATAAGATCTTTATAACTATAATTAAATAAAATTTATTTATTTATTTATTTATTTATTTATTTTATTACATTTATATACCGCCCTTTCCCGAAGGACTCAGGGCGGTTTACAGGGTGATTAAAAAACCAAGATACAAAAGTTAAAAAAAATTTTAAAAAAAAATTATATTTGTCCCTGCATAAAATAAAACCCCAGTTAAAATTAAGATTAATCCTCAGTCTGGGCCAGAGAGCTCGAAGAGCCAGGTCTTCAGGTCCCAGCGGAATGAACAGAGGTCGGGGGCAGTCCTCAGCTCCACTGGCAGCTGGTTCCAAAGGGCAGGCGCCCCCACTGAGAAGGCCCTATCCCTGGGTGTCGTCCACTGGCAATCTCTTACCAGTGGCACCCTGAGAAGACCCTCCCTGTGGGAGCGCACTGGACGAAGGGAACTTGATGCCGGCAGCAGGTGTTCCCTCAGATATCTCGGACCCAAGCCATTTAGGGCTTTATAGGTCATCACCAGCACCTTAAATCTCACCCGGAAGACAACTGGTAGCCAATGCAGCTCGCGGAGTAGAGGTGTTACATGGGAGTATCGGGAAACCCCCATCACAACTCACACAGCCGCATTCTGCACCAGCTGAAGCCTCCGAGTGGTCCTCAAGGGCAGCCCCATGTAAAGAGCGTTGCAGTAGTCTAAACAGGAGGTCACGAGCGCATGAGTGACTGTGCGTAGGGCATCTCGGTCCAGATAGGGTCGCAACTGGCGCACCAGGTGAACCTGGGCAAAAGCCCCCCTGGTCACGGCTCCTATATGGTCTTCAAAATTGAGTCGTGAATCCAGGAGGACGCCCAAGTTGCGAGCCCTATCAACAGGGGGTAACACCTCACCCCCCATCGTTAGAGATGGAATAGTCTGGTTGACCCGAGATGCCGATATGCACAGCCACTCAGTCTTGGCGGGATCGAGACGAAGCCTGTTTCTCCCCATCCAGACCTGGACTGCCTCCAGGTAACAGGACATCACGGCGAGGGCATCGCTGGGTTGGTTCGGGGTAGAAAGAAAAAGTTGGGTATCATCAGCGTACTGATGATACCCCACCCCGAAACCATGAATGATCTCACCCAGCGGCTTCATATAGATGTTGAACAGGAGGGGTGAGAGAACCGACCCCTGAGGAACTCCACAAATGAGAGGCCTCGGGGCGGATCTCTGCCCTCCCGTCAACACCGACTGCGAACGGCCCAGGAGATAGGATAAATATAATGGCAGAAAGATTAAAAAAATACTTGGTTGAATTTATCCATAGCGATCAAAACAGTTTCTTACCCAAAAGGCAAATAAGATACAATGCTAGGATTATATTAGACACCCTAGAATATTATGAATCACACAATGAAAAACAAATGGCATTGATTTTTGTTGATGCTCAGAAAGCATTTGACAATGCCAAATGGAATTTTATGTTGACCCAACTTAAATATATGGAATTTGGGGAAAGATTCATAAACATGTTCAAAGCACTCTACTTTAAACAAGAAACAAAAGTAATTATAAATGGAGAATTAACAAAAAGCTTTCAAATACAAAAAGGTACGAGACAAGGCTGCCCACTTTCAGCACTATTATTTGTACTCTCTTTAGAGGCATTAACAAGAATAATTCAAAAAGACAAGCTGATTAAAAGATTAGAAACTAAGAAAGAGACATTTAAACTACAGGCCTATGCAGACGACTTAGTTTTTATTCTAGAAGAGTTCTAGAGTCCGGAACAAGACTAATACAGGTTCTGGAAAATTACAGAGATGTAGCGGGGTTGAAGATTAACAAAGAAAAAACCAAAATGCTAGTTAAAAACATGTCCAAATTAGAAGAAACTGAGCTAGTGGAAAAAAATAATATTAAAATATCTAAAAGGGTAAGGTACCTGGGGATCCAACTGTCAGCAAGATGCATCACACTCAAAAGAGAAAATTATGATAAATTAATAGAACAAATCACAGTAGACCTAGACAGATGGAAAAACTTGCAGCTCTCCTTCATGGGGAGAATAGCAACAATCAAGTTGAACATACTCCCAAAACTACTCTTTTTATTCCAATGTGTACTGATTAAATTAGGCAAAGATTTCTTTGAAAACTTAAATAAAATTACATCCAAATTTATCTGGCAAGGGAGAAAACCAAGAATCAAATTTAAACTATTACAGGATACAAAGGAAAGAGGAGGGCTTGGCCTCCCAAATTGGGAAAAATATTATCAGGCGGCAGCATCTGTGTGGATAAAGGACTGGATAAATCTAAGGAACAGAAAAATGTTAGCATTAGAAGGCCATGACATGCAGATAGGGTGGCATGTGATACTGTGGGATGGAAAACTCAAGGCACACTAGTACTTTCAGAAATACTGCATTAGACGGGCACTAATAGAGGTGTGGGCTAAAATTAAAAAAAATCAATTAAAAATCAATTGGCTATCTATATTAGAGATTTTTATGCACCCCAAATTTATAAATCTAGGAAGTGTAATTACATATAAAGATCTCTTAGATGAAAATGGAGACCTGAAAACAAGAAAAAGATTATCAGAAGATGGTGTAGAGTTGGAATGGTGGGCATACTTACAAATACAGTCACGATACAAAAAATGTTAGCAAAAATAGATAAAAAAATCTCACCAATATGCTGGAAATGCAGAAGGCTTCCAGGGACTTATTATCATATGTGGTGGGAATGTTCAGAAGCGAAATTTTTTTGGCAGTGGATTAAAAATTGGTTGGAAGAAATATTACGACAAAAAATGATTTAAAACCAGAAATCTTTTTATTAGGGATTATTAACAATAATCTGAGTAAAGCATCTCTCTACTTATTAGTACATATCTTAACCGCAGCAAGACTGGCATATGCCCAAAAATGGAAAAGAAAGGAAACACCCACTGAAGAAGAAAAAATAATAGATAAAATTTTATCCTGCGCTGAAATGGACAGGTTAACCCTAGAGATCAAAAATAAGAAAGAAACAGAGTATTATGAAATTTGGCAAAAATTGTACAATTGGTTAGAGTTAAGGAGGATCGCTGAGATGAAAATTGATTGATTGATAATGTAAGGATTTTTTATTAGCATCTATATAATGGACATAACTGAAAGATACATAAATATAACGCTGAGGACTGAATGACAGTTTACTAAAAAAACAACACATCTTATATGTACAGTTTTTTATACTCTATCCTGTTATAGATTGTATTTTAGGTTTTTGTTATTTCTTTCTGTAACATAAGATAATACTAATAGTAGTGTTGTAGCTAGGGAAGTTGAATCATGTCCACTTTTGTTTTTAAATGTATATTTAATAAAATTTTCAAAAAAAAAGAAAAAGAAAATTGGAGAGATGAAGGGAATGTTTCATGCAAAAATGGGCATGATAAAGGACCAAATTGGCAGGGACCTAACAGAGGCAGAAGAGATTAAAAAGAGGTGGCAAAATTATACAGAACTATACAAGAACAAGCTTAACATCCCAGATAACCACGATGAGGTGGTCACTGACCTTGAGCCAGACATCCTAGAATGTGAAGTGAAGTGGGCCTTAGAAAAACTGAGCAACAACAAAACTAGTGGAGGTGACAGTATTCCAGCTGAGCTATTCAAAATCTTAAAAGACGATGCAGTAAACGTGCTACACTCAATTTGCCAGCAAATTTGGAAAACTCAACAGTGGCCACAGAATTGGAAAAGATCAGTTTACATTCCAATTCCAAAGAAAGGCAGTGCCAAAGAATGTTCAAACTATCGCACCATTGCACTCATTTCACATGCTAGTAAAGTTATGCTTAAAATCCTACAAGCTAGACTCCAGCAGTATGTGGATCGAGAACTACCAGAAATACAGGCAGGATTTCGAAGAGGCAGAGGAACTAGAGATCAAATTGCCAACATACGCTGGATCATGGAGAAAGCTAGGGAGTTCCAGAAAAACATCTACTTCTGCTTCATGACTATGCTAAAGCCTTTGATTGTGTGGATCACAACAAACTGTGGCAAGTTCTTAAAGAGATGGGAGTACCAGACCATCTTATTTGTCTCTTGAAAAACCTATATGCGGGTCAAGAAGCAACAGTGAGAACTGGACACAGAACCACTGATTGGTTCAAAATTGGGAAAGGAGTCCGGCAAGGCTGTATACTGTCACCCTGCCTGTTTAACTTATTTGCAGAGCACATCATGAGAAAGGCAGGGCTAGATGAATCAAAAGTTGGAATTAAGATTGCCGGGAGAAATATCAACAACCTAAGATATGCAGATGATACCACTCTAATGGGAGAAAGTGAAGAGGAACTAAAGAGCCTCTTGTTGCAAGTGAAGAAGGAGAGTGCAAAGGTTGGGTTGAAACTGAACATTACGAAAACCAAGATCATGGCATCCGGCCCTCTCAATTCCTGGCAAATAGATGGGGAAAAAATGGAGGTAGTGACAGATTTTATTTTCCTGGGCTCCAAGATCATTTTTATTTAATTTAATTTAATTTAATTTAATAATATTTCTATACCGCCCTTCTCCCTGAGGACTCAGGGCGGTTCACAGGGCGGTTCACAGGGCAGAATAAAATACTAAATACAAACATTAAAAAGAGATTAAATGATTGCCCAAGTTAAAACAATTGGAATATAATTCTAAAACCCCAAGAATTGCAGATGGGGACTGTATCCAAGAAATTAAAAGACGCTTGCTCCTGGGGAAGAAAGCCATGGCAAATCTAGACAGCACACTAAAAAGCAGAGACATCACCCTGCCAGCAAAAGTGCGTATAGTCAAGGCTATGGTCTTCCCAGTTGCAATGTATGGCTGTGAAAGTTGGACCATAAGAAAGGCTGAGCGCCAAAAAATTGAAGTCTTTGAACTATGGTGTTGGAGAAGACTCCTGCGAGTCCCTTGGACTGCAAGGCGATCAAACCGGTCAGTCCTAGAGGAGATCAACCCTCACTGCTCTTTAGAAGGCCAGATCCTGAAGTTGAAACTCAAATACTTTGGCCACCTTATGAGAAGGAAGGACTCACTGGAGAAGAGCCTAATGCTGGGAAAGGTTGAGGGCAACAGAAGAAGAGGACAACAGAGAATGAGGTGGCTGGATGGAGTCACTGAAGCAGTAGGCTTGAGCCTAAATGGACTCCAGAAGATGGTAGAGGACAGGAAGGCCTGGAGGAATGTTGTCCATGGGGTTGCGATGGGTCGGACACGACTTTGCAACTAACAACAACTAATGGCAATGTTGAAGCCAGGGAAGTTGTAACATGTCCACTTTTGTTTTTAATTGAATATTCAATAAAATTTGTTAAAAAAAATTCAGACGCTTGGCAACTGACTCATATTTGTGATGGTTTCAGCATGCCCGGGAGCACGTGATGACCCTTTGCAACTTTCTTACAAGCAAAGTCAATGGGGAAGCTAGATTCACTTAGGAACTGCAGTGATTCACTGAAACAGCTTTGGCAAGAAAGGTCGTAAAATGGGTCAAACCTCACTTAACAACTGTCTTGCCTAGCAACAGAAATTTTGGGCTCAGTTGTGGTCTAAGTTGAAGTTGAAGACTCCCTGTAACCCCGATTCTTTGCTCTCTTTGTCAAAAACCATAGAGCCGAACCATTCTGGCGATGATCCTAAGAGATTGTAAACAGGACCCAAATTATTTCCATCGCTATAAGAAGGCAACACAAAGGATTTTCTTGTTGCATTGCTGAGAAAATAACAGGGGTCTTTTTAAGTGTGAAAAACTGGGCAAGCAAGCAGGCTACAGCCTGGGTGGGTTGGCAAGCTGGGTTTCATAACTGAATTGCACTGAGTTGTTAAGAAGTGTCCCTTCACTGCCCATTATTCTTTCTTGAGAGAGCACAAAGTTGCACAAAATTATTACTCACTAAGCTGAGTAAGGCGGACTTCTTGTAATATAAAATTTGCCAAGACTGCAGTGTTTCTTTGGCTGTAGAAATAATGACACCAAAACACCTACTCAGCTATCCATTTGAGCTTACAGTTTTTTTCTGGTTTTTGTCCCATTTCCTATGAGGCCTTGCCTTTTATTAAAATGACCATCCTTTGGCATGATCCTGCCTTGTATAAGAAGCCTATGAGGTACTCCACTTTCCTTGATCAGCTAAGTGCTAAGTACACAGAGGTACTCCTTGACCTACAGCCATTTGTTTAGTGACCGTTCAAAGTTACCACTGAATGTCGGCCCCACGGGTCTCGACAGGGGCTAAATTGGGGCTAAATTCACTTAACAACTGTTTTGCTATATATACCACCCACAGTCACTTTAACAACAAAATGGGTGGCGTATAAATTTAGTACATAAATAAATACTTTTGTGAAAGTAAGTCTATTGGAGTTCAGAAGGAAAGATTTAATTGCCAGCAAATGCATTTACAGGATGTAGCTTTTATTAAAAGATTGAGATTTGGGGCTGAGTTTTTAAATCAATGTTTTCAAAGCAATTGTTTGCACTGACTGTTATATTTTCTACCTGGTGAAATGAATGGATTCTGTTGATAAAAGATATAAATCTTTACACCAGAGACAAAGTTAGAAGCTGTGGCTAAACACAGAGGACAGAATCTTATAATAAAAATGCCATGTCATCCTGAAAATTGCATCAAAAATGAGATGTAGTTATACTTTTATTTATATTTATTATCAATTGATATTCTCTCCAGAAAGCGATAAGCAATAATTTATCTTTATGCCAATATTTTTACTTACTGGACTCTTATTGCTAACTTACTGTAGTTTAATTTTATCTGACTTTATTTTGTCTCTGTTTGATCATTACTGTTTCCTTAAAAGTAGCCAAAAGCCAAATATATACCACAAGGAAACTCTGTATTCAGAAACAGTGGAAAGGAATCCAATTCATCTTAACCTGAAGTCTGGGAGTAGATTAGCCAATAAACCTCACAAGTGTCACTGCTTAACAGATTTTTGTATACCTCTCCCATTCAAACTGCCTCGCAAAATAAAAGATGCTTCTCCTGAAGCATTCTTGCAATTGTCGCCGTGAGCCAAATATTTGTCTTTACAGTTACAATGACATGTTTCTAATAGATGGTGTTCATGGTGCCTGCAATATGCCCGTAAGGCCAGAGGCAAAGCCTAATGCTCTCAGAATTATTAATGGCTCTCCAGTTACGAAAATGCTAAATCCATAATGTAATTCCGTCAAAGGTAGCAGGGCTTTTTCTTGGATCCAGGAAGGGTGTGTAAGGATAGACCTAGGAACAAGTGAATATAAATCCCACTTGCTATGATTTTCATCATGTACGAGACTTTCTGTGAGCAAGCACCATAAAACCTAAAAAAAAATAATCTAAAAATCTCCATGGTAGTTACAAACAAGATGGAGCTGTAGTACATTCGTGGCAAGAGATGAGATGAGACAGAAAAAGAAACTGTATTCTTTTGCGATTTTATATAATTGATTTTATTAAGAATTCTCAGGTTATTAAATTCCTCTCTTTTAACAACCAGGCTCAGGAACACTGTGTTTTGCGGAAGTCTCAAACACTGTGGTCATGATGAGTTACATGTAGATGCCTGAATTAGAATCGCAGATTAGAAATTGGTGTTCCCATTACAGATCTTTGTTATTTATGGTTGTGTTTCTATAATGTGATTGCCATTCCTGCAAGCTAGGTTTTTTCCCATTTGGCTAGGCCAGGGGTAGGCAATCTTGGCTCTTTTATGATTCATGAACTTCAACTCCCAGAATTCCTGAGCCAGCTGTGCTGGCTCAGGAATTCTGGGAGTTGAAGTCCAAGAGTCTTAAAAGAGCCAAGGTTGCCTACCCCTGGGTTAGGCCCTTGGAAGAACTACACATTTTTCAAAAGCCGCTGTCCAGAGCTAGGCAAGCTTCGACTGCTTTTCTGTCAAGCTGCAGTAGCTTTCGTATTAGCCCCAGAGCCTAATTAATAATGGAACATATTTAAACTTTGACCATTCGAAGGAACCCATTAAATAAAAGTACTGAAAACAGGTTGCAGATAAGTGACATATGCAGGAAGTTTTCTTGTGAACAGCAGCTTGGCAGGAGGTGGTTCTTGCAAGATTAACTTGGGATTTAGTTAGACAGATGAGACCAAATCTTCTTGCATGAGCTTAAGATGCCAGTGGTGTTTGAGTCAGCAGTTGCCTTAAGCTCCATTCAATGCATATTTAAGGGGGTTGAACAGGATAACTAGAAGATGATGATTGATAGGGGTAAAATGATAGCACTGTCCCAATATCTACAGGTCTGCTTCAAAGAAGGTGAGGGGGGAGTCAACCTATCCTCCAAAGCAGGGCTTTTCAACCTTTTCACCCATTGTACCACTTTTAGGATATGGCAACATCCGAGTACCACCAGTCACCTAGCAAGGTGTCCAAAACTTGATGCCCCCCCCAAAAAAGAGGAAAAAAGTGATGAAGTACAGGTAGTCCTCGACTTACGCTTAATGACTGTTTGAAGTTACAATGGCACTTAAAAAAGTGCCTCCCAAGCCACAGCCGAGCAAGACACCTGCCTGCCCACCCAGCGGTGCTCTTCCTCCTTTCCGAGGTTTTTATTGTTGTGAGCATTTCTGTTGAGTATTGGCAGCGGGGGTGGGGTGGGGGGTGTTTGGTTTTTATTCTCCCCCCCCATCTGCTGGGTGGTTGCAGCAGGTTTTGGTCACTTCACATTACCCTGGGACACTGTGACCATCATAAATATGAATCAGTTGCCAAGCATCTGAATGTAAATCACAAGACCCTGGAGATGCTGCAACATTCCAGCTGATTGGCGCTTCTTCTGGGCTCAGCAGAAGTGCCAGGATCAGTGCCGAGCTCCAGCTGGAGCCTGGCGCTGATCCTGGTGCTTCCACTGAGCCCTGACAGTCCTGCAGCTCCAGCCATCTCTTGCTCAGGCTTGTGCGGTGTTGCCACCAGTTCAGCTCGTTCCCCTCCCCGCTACCACTTTTCTAGGATGGTCGCGTACTACCTGCCAGGTGCCAATGTGCCACAGGTGGTACCCGTACCACTGGTTGAAAAGCCCTGCTCCAAAGCCCCTGAAGGCAGGACAAGAAGCAGTGGATGGAAACTAAACAAGGAGAGAAGCAACTTAGAACCAAGGAGAGATTTCCTGACAGAACAATCGATCAGTGGAACAGCATGCCTTCCGAAGTTGTGGGTGCTCCATCACTGGAGGTTTTTACGAAGAGATTGGACAACCATTTGTCTGAAATGGTATGGGGTTTCCTGCCTGAGCAGGGGCTTGGACAAGAAGACCTCTAAAATCTCTTCCAACTCGGTTATTCTGTTATATGGTGATGGCTAAAATAGAATAATATCACTGAGTCATCCAAAAATTAATTAGGTTTCCAAAAGGGATTCCTCAAAAATATAACAGTGGGAAGAAAAAAATATGGTGTTTTTAGATGTTTGTTATTTTGGAGAAAAAATGGGCTAGTGCATGATTAATCTTAATAATACTGCTACTTACAGAGTTTCAACTAAAATGAATTGAACAGCAAACTCTACAATTTGGCTGATGCAAAATGACAACGAGCATCAACAGCCTCCTCACCTTTGCTTTGAACCAACTTCTGCCCAAACAGTTGTAAGGGTGTGTAATGTTTTCCTAGCATATTAGATGTTTTTAATAGACCAGAAACTGTTTGGGAAAAATCAATAAATATGAAATCACGGTAATAGCTTTGTGACCTAAGAGCCTGTATTTTGAAATGTATTAATGAACTGGAAAATAGCAATTTGTTAACTATCTGGGGTTAGAGAGATGACTAGAAGATTGTGTGTGTTTGAAAGAAAATGCAACCAAGCTGGGCAAGTTGCCATTATGTTCTCAGTCTGGAAAGTAATGCGCTTTGAAAGAATAATTTGTGCTAATCATACTTCTTGATGAGCTCAAAATTAGCTGCAACAATGCCCAGGGAAAGAAAGTTGGCCATAGTAGCAAAGAGGTTATTGACTGCAGATTAAGTGCACATCTACTGCCAAGAATTATGCTGATATTTTTTCTTGATATATCACAAAAGGAAATGTTTACAAAAGCCATTCCTGGGGCAGCTTCTAGATTTCCTGTGGCTCCCCAGAGCTACCTGCCTCTCATTGAAGTGCACATATTTTCAATTAGATTTGTGTGACGGGTCTGAGATTTGCTTCACTAGAGAGCCTTATGCTACAGAATCAGCATGATTTTCTTTAACAGGACAAGAGGGCCCATGGTTTAAACCTATAGATCAGCTTGTGCATCTCTACCTTGTGGTAGCTGGAAGAGGCTTCTACGTAGGACTGGCACTTGTGCAGAACCTCTTCTGAGTTGATAGCCCCAGGGGATATTAAGGGGCAGCAGCCAGGCAAATCAAAGAGGAGTGGTGACGCCTGTCTTTTTAATCTTCCAGGTTGCCTCAATAAGTCTTTGGGAGGGGATGTTTTGCTCCAGCCTCCATCAATGAACAGTATCCGGCAGATAAATTTGCAAACCGATAGAAGAAAATAACTGTAGTGCAGGATTGAACTGTGGGGTTCTTGGTGCTCTCTGAACCTGGTTGTTTTCTTGCAAACATTTCATTACCCAACCAGATTACATTATCAGTTTGCAAATGGGTTCTACACTTTCTACCTCCTTGTTTGGACACAGATTCTAGCAAATGCTATGTGACTTGTTCCTGCAGAAAGGAACATAGAGTTATAGGGAAAAGAGCTGTTATGTATTGGGATTTGGAGAAACACCTATTCACTGAGTTATTGGAAACTAACAGTTCTCCAGCACATGTACTGAACTCTAACAGTTTAAGCGGGAACCATAATAGCGGGAATAATGGGTTCAATCTGATTGGTTGTATGAAGGTATATAAAGAATGCATGTACACCCTAACCCCTCAGTACAGTTATGGTTATCAGTAAAGCTGCTGTTTCCCTGTACTCATCTGTCTGGCATCTTTCGAACCCGAAACACAACAAGAGCATTCTAGAATATTCAGGTAATCCTCGACTCACAACCATTTATTTGGTGACTGTTCGAATTTACAACAGCATTAAAAAAAAACAACTTATGGCCATTTTTCACACTTATGACTGTTGCAGCATCACATGATCAAAATTCAGATGTTGGCAACTGGCATGTATTTTTGATGGTTGGAGAGTCTGGGGTTGTGTGATCTCCTTTTGTGACAAGCAAAGTCAATGGAAAGCCAAATTCACTTAACAACTGTGTTACCATCTTAACAACTGCAGTGATTCACTTAATAACTGTGTCAGGAAAGGTCATAAAATGGGACAAAGTCTTGCTTAGCAATGGAAATTTTGGGCTCAGTTGTGGTCGTAGGCCAAGGACTACTTTGTTTCTCTTTCTCCTCTCCTCCTAGTCACATTCATAGGGGAACTTATAACCCTGTGGATTTTTTTTTAATAAGTGCTGTTATTAATATCCCCAAACATGGTGGGTTGGTGTTGCAATTTTGGAAACTTCCATTTTCAACAGTGCGTCCCAGTTTTTTGGGTTTTTTTGAAGCCTACACATCTGGAAAGCATCTGATTACAGCCATTCCTTTTGTATGAGAGGCAGCTTTGAATGTTTCATTGTCTTCCTGGAAACGAAAGGCCCAATTTGACCAGTGTATTCATCTATTGATGAGCAGAAATGGTCTATGCTGGAATTAAGCCAGAGGACTTAAATCATCCCAACTGTATTGAGAGTGCCAGCATGTTTCTGGGAATAAACAATTGACCTAAGGTAGACACAACTGAGAAATTGTACTGATTTTATTATTGGTGAGATCCTTGTCTTATTTTTGGATAAGGCTCCAGTTTTTCCTTCACATTAAAAAATTAATATCTAATTCAATATTAATGTCCTGGGTCAGCTGTGGATCTGAAAGCATCTATAGTGGTGACCCTAAATCTAGGAAAGCTTTCCCAGATTGGTGGGCTTCCAAGCATGACAACTCCAAGTCCCATAATTCTCAGCATTGGCCACACTGGCTTGGAATTCTGGAAATTAAAGCACCCTTATTTGGGTGGCCCTCAGGGATAATGCTACTAATTCTTGCTCCATGCAGGAAGAAGTATTCCATTGGACATGACTCCTATCACATTACTGAATATCCCTGCATTAAAAGATATTAGTGGTAGTTCAGGCCAAATTGTGAGAATTCTACCAGGGGCAGCCCACATTAAAGCAGCATTTATTTAACTATTTATTTAACTATTTGTTTCCCATTCTGTCTAATTAAAGCACAGGCCAACAGAACAAATTGCTAAAAAGGTAGAATCTCCAAACCAACCAAAACTGGGAAAATAGCAGTGGCGTAGAGATAAAAGCAATTTAAAAAAAAAAGACAAGCAGACAAAACCACAATTAAAACCAGAAGCAAAACAGTAAGCGGGCAGCTTATAAACATAAGCAAACAAACCAATAAAATTAATTCAGTAACATAAAGAGGGCATTAGAAAATTCTTGGAAGTATACAAACACTAATAGCTTTACCAGATGCTGGAAAGAATATGATGTCAGGCGATAGCAGGGGAAGTACATTACAGTATCGTTGTGTACACGCTTCCAAATCAACCCTCCAGTTCCCACAATTGATTAGTCATTGTTTAGCACAGGTACACACCGCTATGTTGAAGAATGTAAACACCCAGGACGTAAGAGGCGCAGGGCTCTTGAAGTCTGCCTATAAGCATTAAGCTATCATTAATAACTGATTATGAAAACTCACCCTCTCAACTCCTACGGTGCTTCTGTGGCACGTTCCCCATGGCTCTCCACAGGCTCATAGAAATAAACACAGCTGTGAGAAAACTAATTTCCATTTATTACATTTTAATTCTTTGCTTCAAAGTGCTTTCCTCGCAAGTGCCTTTGTGAAGTTGTGAGTAGTTAGAAATAATAGGATAGCAAAATAGTTAGGATACCCTCAAACCATACCACGAGTAATCTTTTTTGTCGGAATACCAGGGTGATTAGGCCTGTGGCACAAAAGCACTGTAGCACATGAACGTTAACTATAGATTAAATGGAAATTACATGGAATAATAGCTCACATTTTTATAACCCCCTGGGGTATTTCTCTTGTTTTGTTAGGTTTACCACTGGAAAGGGAGGAATGTCCTTCCTCGCAGTGGGAAAATAGTAATCAGTTTGCTTATGAAGTTTGGATGGAGCATAGAAACATGAAGAAGAAACCTTTGAATTGGTGGAACATGGTGGCAAACCTATGGCACGCGTGTCACAGGTGGCACGCAGAGCCCTATCTGTGGGCACGCGCGCCGTCACCCTAGTCCTAGGCCTTCAGCTGGGTTTTACAAAACTTTTTCACTTTAGGCCTCCGCCGCCATGTGCAAAAAAAAAAAAAGGTTCAATCAATCAATTTCAACTTCTCGTGGGGAGAAAAAAAGATCTTGCAAAGTTGGAATTGATTGATTGAACTTTTTAGTCCCACCCAGTCTGCCGTTACCACCGCAGCCATGCCCACCAATGGGCCACACCCATGCAATTGGCCAAACCCACGCAATGGGCCACGCCCACCCAGCACCCGATGATACATAACTGGGTTTTGGGTTGCAGTTTGGGCACTCGGTGTCTAAAAGGTTCACCATCACTGGGTGGAAGTGTGTTTTCAATGAAAGAAGGCCATTGGTTTGAAATGCAAACTTAAAATACTGTCAGCTTCTACAATAAGAATCAATCTGGTCTACTGGTTAAGGCACCAGGGTAGAAATCAGGAAATAGTGAATTCTAGTCCTGCCTTAGGTGTGAAAGGCAGCTGAGTCACTTTGGACTAGTCATTCTCTCTAAAGTCCAGCCCACCTCACAGGGTGGTGGTTCTGGGGAAAATAGGAGGAGGAGAGAATTTGATATACATTTGGTGCCTTGAGTTACTTCTAAAGTGATAAAGGTGGGATAAAAGAAACCTAATAAATAATAGAAATCTAATAAAAAATGGAAAATACAGCAAAGAAAAAGAAGAATCTCAGACTGCTTGTCCATGAACCATTATCTGAAGGTACATCTCAAGCAGGAGATTTCCAGACTAAGCTGTACAGCACTGTGCCATATGAGAGAGAAAATAGCAAAATGGAAAAGTTGTCACTTTGGATTCATTTAGGATTTTGTTTGATTATTTTTCCATAGAGGCAAATGACTGCCCTGGATGGGAAGAGTTGAGTATAGCAACACTGCATCTTAGAACTGTCCTAGAACTTCACTGATGTCTTGACTGATTTTTACAACAACAACAACTTTTTTGTCATTTTGAATGTACACCGATCGGCATACATCAAAATGAAATTTTGTTGCATACAGCTCTCAAAGGGTCACCACCTCCGATATACACTCCTTGTTCATGGCCAGCTCAAGTTACAGATCTTCCATTTTAGCCTTTAGGGAGCGAACACTGTTACAACTGTATTATTGTAACAGTTCCTGGCTCAGAAGACACTCCAGTCTTTTCAAAGCAACCAATGCTATTGCAGACATGCCAAAGAATCAAAATTTGGTTTCACTAACAAGGGCACACCAAGAACCAGAGTCAGATTTGGTGCAGTGTTTGTAAAATGTTCGATCTAGTTTAGATCAAAGCAACTAATCTTGGGAGTCCTCCTGGACTTTATGGCTCTTGCTGAAAGAGCAGATGGCAACCATGGCTGGAGGTATTTTTGCACAAGTTCACCTTGTGCACCCATTGCACCAGGCCTTGCTCCTGGTGACTCATGCCTTATTCACAACTCTTTTGGATTACTGGAACGCTCTCTATATCGGACATGTCAAACACAAGGCCCGGGGGCCAGATCCGGCCCATGAAGTGGTTTCATGTGGCCCACGAAGCCATCCTGGAAACAGTGAGGGAACGGCCCCCAATGCCTTGGCCCTGGCCCAGAGACCCTCCTTCTGTCAGAGACCCTCAGATCTGTCCCACCCCTGCCCAGGCCCCCATAGGCACCCTTGATGCGAACGATGTAGAGCTGGCCATGCCCACCCAGTAGGCCATACACAGTCTAACCACGCCCACCCAGTAGGCCACACCCACCCAGGCCACACCCACCCGGCCCCCTGAGGGCAACTGCAATGCTGATGCGGCCCTCAATGAAATTGAGTTTGACACCCCTGCTCTATATGGGCCTGCCTTTGAAGAGAGTTCAGAAGCAATGGCTGATCCAGATGCAGCAGCAGCAGCAGCAGCAGCAGCAGAAGCAGCAGTAGTGGCAATTTGGGTTGTTTCCTATTGCACCCAAGCCACACTACTTCTCCACAGTTGCCCTGGCTTCCCCTGGTCTTCCAGATCCCATTCAAGGTGCTGGTTAAAGCCCTACATAGAAAAAGGCTAGGCTATCTGCAGGAGAGTCTACCTCACCAGATATGGTAGGGAACACCTGCTGTGGGTCCCTTCCATTAAACAATGTCCTCTTTTTGGACCCAAGAATCCTGCCTTCTCTGTAGCAGTTTGTGTCCGGTAGAACAACACCCTTCAGGAAATCTGGATAGCCCCCATCCTCTTAGCCTTTGATGCGGTATTGAAGATCTTGCTTCATCCTTGCCTCAAATTCCTCAGCTGTTTGGTTCAGAAAGCTAGGCAAGTTTTGTTGGTTACAGCTTTTTCTTTAAATAAGCCAACACGATTTTTTTAACCTCACATATTGTGGCTTGAATTGGTGGCGTTGTTGTTGCTTAAACTGTGGTTCATTGCTGCGAGATGGGTGGTCATGCAAATCATTAAAATAAAGTATAAATAAATAAAGTACACTAAATACATTTTGAACATTTCTTGTAGAAATGGAACGGGCAATCCCTGGGCTGCTTGCAAAGTAGCCACCATACCTAAATCTCAACTTTGGAAAGAAATCTTTTCTTTCTGGGTCCCTTTTAAACAATGAGAAAGAAGGGTCAATCCTCTGTATCCTGGAGCCCTGGTGGTGCAGTGGTTAGAATGCAATATTGCAAGCTAACTCTGCCCACAGCCAGGTGTTCAATCCTGATAGGCTTCCATCCTTCTGTGATCAGTAAAATGAGGACCCAGATTTTTGGGGGCAAGAGGTTGACTCTGTAAACTGTTCAGAGAGGGATGTAAAGCACTATGGAGCAGTATATAAGTCTAAGTGCTATTACTATCAATCCTGACTGCTCTTTAGAAGGCCAAATCCTGAAGTTGAAACTCAAATACTTTGGCCACCTAATGAGAAGGAAGGACTCACTGGAGAAGAGTCTAATGCTGGGAAAGGTTGAGGGCAAGAGAAGAAGGGGACGACAGAGAATGAGGTGGCTGGATGGAGTCACTGAAGCAGTAGGCGTGAGCTTAAATGGACTCCAGAAGATGGTAGAGGACAGGAAGGCCTGGAGGAACGTTGTCCATGGGGTCCTGATGGGTCGGACATGACTTTGCAAGTAACAGCAACAACATATACAGTATCACATGCCCCATGCTCATCTGAAAGCTACAAAGACAGGATGAAGATGTGACATCCCTCTTCCGGTGACATCACCTGGGGTGTTCTGAGGAGGCAGAAAGTATTTTTTTTTAATCAAAGCACAAGACTAAGCTTAAAAAGATTGCCCTTCCCTGAGCTATGAGACGACAAAAGCATTGGATTAAAAAAGCAGGTTTAGCCAATGGAACCTAGCCTAGTGATTAGCCAAATGCATGATGTAACATATATTTCAAGACACAAAGAACTCCTCCATTATTTGGGGGTTGTTAAAAACGGGCCACGGGAACTCAGCATAAAGCGTAAAATAAACAGCCTATCAGCAGACTATTGCCAGAGCTGCAGGGCGATATTTTCCATCAGTGAATTCAAATTGCTTCTTCCGCCAGCAGTGTTTTGTTGTATCTTTTTATATTATTGCTATTATTATTTGGAGGCTAGCATGAAATACATTTCTTAAGACGCCACTTTGGCGACCGTTGAAGCCACCATGACGTAGATAAAGCTTATAGGGGGAAGAATAATTGAGTTTGAAAATAACTTAAAACCTGGAAATCTGTTTAGACTACCTAATGCGATGTTGCGGCATTGCAAGTCTTCCTTCTGATCAAATACTGAGGAAGAGATAGGTCCAAATACAATCTGTGGCTTCTTTCCTGATAAACCAAAGGCAGCTGATAAATAATTCCCTCAGTTCTGCTAATGTGTCACTTCTACAATGATGACAGCAACCTGATTGATGGGTGAAAGACTGTGGCAATTGGAGCTAATATAAAATAACTAACAGAAGGAAGAACGTATGGAGAATATGCAGGTAAAGAAACCTACAGGAGACAACACAGTAAGTTGACTATCCCAATTCCAGTTCAAAGGTGAAGAAAAAAGGCTCTTGTTAATGAACTGGAGTCAGTCAAAGTTGGTTTATGTAACAAGCAGGCACAATTTTTACAAAATATTCCTGCCTTTCTAGGTCATCTCACTGTTCAATGGGGTTGTACAATATTTGGGCTAGATTTCCCAGCAACTCCTGTTGAGAGCTGTGTCTTCAAGCACATGCTTGAGAGGGAGACAAATACAATAAAAAAAGATTACATCTTAGGCTTGCAATGTGGACCTGGCCCTCGTAACAGCTACCGTGTGCTGGTCGGTAGAACTAAGAAAAATAAATTCCACTTTGTCAGGGAAGGATTCTTTTTCTTATATTTTATTTTGATTCACACCTCAGAGGATAGGTATAAGGCAGGAGCCGTATCACTGGCATCTTGAGGCCCTTGCGAAAATGGTGTGAATTATGTCATTTATTTTAGTGACACCAAGGGGTCATGTTGAAAGTGAGGAACAGGATGCTAAGGGCCCCATTTCTTGGCTGTGTTATCCCCCATGGTTGCAGTTCTGCTTGGTGCCATTTATATTTTAATTATTGTGTTTTTAATTTGTTTTTAATGGTGTGTGATGTATGCTGCCCAGAGTCGCTGGTTGAGATGGGCAGCTAGAGAAATGAAGTAAATAAATCAACTACTGTTTCCTAGCATTTAGAGTTGTATAAGGTCTTGTGACTGTTACTTTAGCAAGTCTCTTTCAAACCCTGCTCTTTCTTCCGAGGACACTTAGGAGCACACATCTCAAATAAAATATAACATCAGCATTGCTGGGGAAAAAACCCACCCACTCATTAATTTGTTTCTAGATTGCATAATACTTTAACATGGGACCTCCTTACAAAACAAAACAAAAATAGCAACAACATGTTATTTTATTCCTCCCTCCCCTAACAAGAAAGAAAAATCCACCTTGTCCCAATGAAATATGAGTCTTTAAGTGTGAGGATGGCTGAGGAATGGGTCTGGTCAGTTTAGAAGAGACACACACAAATAGCATTTGTAACAAAGGCTCTCGAAAAAGACACGTAGCTGTTGGAAGGTCAAACAACCTGGGAAACGAAGGAATTGAAGCTGTTACATTCTGAACTCGTATCTTTTATGTCACCGTAAAGGCAACTACTAGGTTTCCCATTTGAACTCCTATAAATTGTTAGCAAAATGTCTCATTACTGGAACTCGCCATCAAAGTTAGCACTGGCATTTCTTCCGCACTTGCATCCTGGTTATTGAAATATACTTCTGATTTATTCCAATTCCTAGCCATTTTCTTGATCATCTGGTTGCTTGGTTTAGCATTTTCTTTTCTCTATTTTTTAAAAACTGGCTTTAATTAAAATGAATTGTGTTTTGACCTGTTCTGGGTAGTGCAACTCTTGAATTAGCTCACATCCTGATTAATGCTTTGTGGGTTTTTCCTCCACCTTTCCTTCATTTTTCAGTTGTGCCATTTTTGCCTTCTCCTCAGACATTATTTGAATGCTGAGCATCCCAGTTCAGTGTATCTGTTTTTCAACTGTAGCCAAAGCATTTAAGATATGAAATGTCTCTCAAATGTAAATTGTAGAAGGAGATGAGGAATAAATGAAGCAGTTACTGAATAAATAATAGAGTCTGAGCTAATGTCCATCCATCTATGTGTCAGCCATTACATTCTTGAATGTAAACTGCATAGTTATATGACAGGAAAGAGAAAGAAAGAAAGAAAGAAAGAAAGAAAGAAAGAAAGAAAGAAAGAAAGAAAGAAAGAAAGAAAGAAAGAAAGAAAGAAAGAAAAAGAGGGAGGGAGGGAGGGAATGAGGGAGTGTGGGAGGTAGGTAGGAAGAAAGGAAGAGAAAGAAAAAAGAAGGGACAGAGAAAGAAAGGAAGGGAGAGAGAGAGAAAGAAAAAAGGAGGGAGGGAGGGAGGGAGGAAGGAAAGAAGGAAGGAAGATAGGAAGGAAGGAGGGAAGGAAGGAAGGAAGGAAGGAAGGAAGGAAGGAAGGAAGGAAGGAAGGAAGGAAGGAAGGAAAAAAGAAGGGGACGTGGTAGTGCAAATGCTTAATGATGCTGGCCAGAAATGGCTGCATTCCACAGGTTCAAGCCCAGCTCTGCGAGATGGGGTGAGCTACTGCCTCTTGCTTCCTGACTCTTGCCCACACAACAGTTCAAAAGTGTACAATATTGGAAGAGGATAAATGGGTACCACTTCAGTGGGAAAAACCTAGCTACGGTATGTTTATGTGTACGGACAGCAGAAGCCAGCACTGGACCTGGCAGATGTGAGGCAATACAACAGAAGGCAAGGCAAGGCGAGACCAGCAGAGGAGTCCTGAAGAGCAAGCAACCCAAGGGCTGCTACTCAGTTGGTGTAAGCTAGCTCACCCCCAGCAGTGCACCAAGGACAAATGTTGGATAGAATGAACTAGCAATTTAGGTTGTCAGGAATGCACTGTATCTAGTGTTTGTAGATTTCCCTGACATTGTATGCTGTACACTAAATAAATAAATAAGTGTGGAGTAATCTTTGTTATATGTTAACATATATTCATTTATCAGCTTCTTTTAGTGGCTAAGGCACCAGACTAGAAACCAGGAGACTGCTAGTTCTGCCTTCGGCATGAAAGCTGACATGGTGACCTTGGGCCAGTCACTGTCTCTCAATCCAATGCATCTCACAGAGTTGTTTTTGTGGGGAAAATAGGAGGGGGATGGAGTATTATGTATGTTTGCTGCCTTGAGTTACTCTTAAAGTAAAAAGGGGGATAAAAATCTAATAAATAAATAGGGGAAACTAGTACAGTAATTAATGTAGTTAAATATTTTTGTTACTGACCAACACTTTTGCATCACCCAACGTGGTGTGAGTGGGAATCCATTGTGCTTTGATCAGAGTGATTAGATTGATCTGAAAACTGATTCCTTGATTCTCTCCATCCCCTCTTCCTCCTTTATGACCATTTTCATAAATGGCAAAAAGTGTTCCCACTCTTTTTCTTTTGGTTCATGGAGTTACTTTTTGCTGCAGTTCCAAACAAACAGATGTTATGGAAGACAAGAATCGGATCAGAGTAGGGTTACACGTTGTTCTGTCCAATGGGGAGGCAATAAATGAAACTAAGAAGCATTCAGAGCAGGGGTGTGTGTGTGTGTGTGTGTGTGTGTGTGTGAGAGAGAGAGAGAGAGAGAGAGAGAGAGAGAGAGAAGTTGAACACACAAGAAAGACACATTCAATATTCCCTGTGGCCTTTGAATATAATACATTATTAACAGAGTTGGAAGAGATCTTGGAGGTCTTCTAATCCAACCCACTGCTCAAGCAAGAGACCCTATACATTTCAGACAAATGATTGTCCAATCTCTTCTTGAAAGCCTCCAATGTTGGAGCACCCACAACTCCAGGAGGCAAGACATTCCACTGATTAATTCTTCTCATTGTCAGGAAATCTCTCCTTAGTTCTAGGTTGCTTCTCTCCTTGATTAGTTTCCATCCGTTGCTTCTTGTCCTGCCTTCAGGTGCTTTGGAGAATAGGTTGACTCCCTCTTCTCTGTGACAACCCCTCAAATATTGAAAGACTGCTATCATATCACCCGTAGTCTTTCTTTTCTTTAAACTAGACATACCCAATGCCTGCAACCATTCTTCATATATTTTACCCCTCTGTTTTCTATCTTCCATTTAAGTCATTTATACAGAGGCAGCACAGGATTCATCTAGCATTCATTAGCTCTTTGGCCAAGAGGCAATTATTCCCAAGGAGATCCGTTTGAAGCCTTGCAGTTCTTTGTCATTTTAGTTGGGGTTGCTTTGGAGCTATTTCATTCTGAAATTCTGAGATATTTTCAAGAACAGATGCTAGTGGAATAGGTTCTAAAATGTTGGAAGTATTGGTTATGTCCCTGAGTGTATAACTGGTTATGAGATCCTCCAGGTGAAAGTGTCTTTTCTGCCTCCTTACGCTACTTCTTCATCCATTTTTGCCTTCTACTGAAAAGTCACCCAAGGAGGTACATAATATCTGCTTTTCCTAAAGCTCTTCATACTGTTATCTTCCGTAGAGATATAATTTCCTTTTTTTTTCCTTGAGAAGAACTTACACAACAAGACAGAAGTTGGGTAAAAAATGAGCCTGAGTTCATTTAGCATGCATCACACCTGACCAATAATCTGGTACCCTCATCTCTCAGAATAATTGTAACTTGAAATGAAATTAAAAATACAGAAAACAAAAGCAAAAGCCAATAAAAGAATGCTGCAAGTGCTAAAAGAAAGCCACTTTTTGCCGTCTTTTGTATATTATTAATTCATTTTTCTAAAAGTGTACAGTGAAAACAACAAAGCAGAAATCACTAGTGGTTGAAAGACTAGGTATATAATTTCTGTCTTGTCCTTATCTCTATGTATGTAATCATAGTCTGCAAAAATAGAATTACCTGTACTTTACAGGAATTTGAAAGAAAGTTTGAAGGACTTGTGTACAATAAAAAAGAGAGTTACTTTTATAATATATATATTTAAAATAAGAATCCCTAATTTGCCGCAGGACATTTACACATAATTTACTTGGGAGGCTTTCTTATGTAATGCACAACTTTGACCTTTAAACATGCAAATTAGGTTTTTTTTTTAAAAAAAATATCCTTGGATGTTGCTGAAGATCCAATGGGAAACAACCTACAGCAGTAACTTATTTTCCCATGTGATTTTTCTGATTAGTAACATGGTTACCAGAATAAACATTTTTTTATGTCCACAAAAAATGAAAGCCTCATCTTATCTATTCCCTACAAACAACTTTGACATTGGTTTGAAGGTAACAGCTGAAGGCCTCTGTGGGCCACGTGCTGTTTACTGAAAACCAGTGAGGACATTCTTAAACATTCTTAGACAAGATAGAAAATAAGAGAGCCTTATTAAGAGTTAAAGTGTGATAGAATTTAATATCTTATTGTTGTTTGCATATTTTAGATTATGTTTGTTTGTATTTTTATACCCTGTATTTAGCTCTGGGAAGTCGGGGAGGGGGGAGGGGAGGGGAGGGGAAAGTTGGGGAGGTTTGGGGAGAGGAGAGGGGGAGGGGAGGGGTTTTGTATTCAAAAATGTATTGTAAAACTTTTCAATAAAAAAAAGAAAAGAAAATAAGAGAGCCAGTTTGGTGTAGTGGTTCAGGTGCTGGTTTAGGAACCAGGAGTTGGTGAGTTCTAGTCCTTCCTCAGGCATGAAAACTGGCTGGGTGGCTTTGAGGCAGCTCCTCTCTCTTAGCCCAACTTACCCCTCAGGGTTGATGTTGTGAGAAATTAAAGAATTAGGAGAATTAGATACGTTCACCAGACCCAAATTAGCCTGAGATTCAGTCTTATCCAAATGTCAGACTCTAGTTATTTCTCTTTATTCATTTCTGTTTTTTTTAGCTCTCCAGGTCAATCCTTTTTATTAGTTTTAATATAAAATACAAAAATATAAAAGCAAATAATAGGAAAAATAGGGGAGGGAAAAGGGAAGAAAAAAATGTAGAGAAGAAGGGAAAAAGAAAGAAAAGGCACTGACCTCCATCTCCCTTTGGTGCAGTAAAATAAGAAGTAGCATCTAACCTCAACCTTTTACTTTTACATAATAGTACAAACTAGTCATTTCTATAACAACAGATTATATCTAATCAGTAAAACCCAAAATCAAAGTTTCATTGTTTTTCCACCTCAACCACAAAGTCCAGAAGCGGTTTCCAAGTTAGAAACAAAAGTAGTTGCGGGGTTTTTTTTTTCCTTTTCTTTTATCAAAGCGGTCAATTTAGCCATCTCGGCTAACTTCATCCATTATTTGTCATTTCCCATATACTGTGGAACGTGTTCAGTTGGGCTGGGCAAAGCATTGTTAGAGCTGGGCAAAGGCAAAGTACAAACAAAACATTGAGTTTGACTGATAAAAGCAGCTACCTCGTTTGAAAGGCTGTAGAGGCAGCCGCAATTCCCTGCCGCAGCTTCTGAAGTAGGTCTATGAGCCTTGCCAGAGACGAGTCTGCTGGCTTTCACTTGAATGAGATGCCACTGTGAAGAGAGGACAAAAGGACCGGTCTGTATAAAAGAGTGCCACCTCACACACACATCAGTCTCTCCTCGGTCATGTAGTAAAAACCTACCAGTAGTACCTGCTCCAAACATCTGCATTCCCTAGAATCCTACACCCAGCTAAACCAATTATAACTGACAGAATAAATCATGTAAACGGCATTTGGTAAGCATAGGAATCCCAGCCCACTCCTCCTGTCAGGGAGGAAAACAAACTCTCCAAAGGGAACATTTCCCAAGCATTTCATTGTCAAGAAAGGATGGAAATGACAAGGAAGGAATAAGAGGCTAAAAATAAGCTCTTTGCAAACAAGCCCAGTAGAAAGAAATGCCATTCCTTTAACAAGTACTTGTTGCAATCTTTTTCTTTTCTTTTCTTTTTTGTCTTTTTGGCAGCCATATAAATCAAACATTGTCCCGTGGAGACAGCATTATTCTATACAACAAGGGACATATCTTTTGCAGCACTGGTTGACTTTTCCAGTGCTATCACAAAGGGTTATATGGTCCACCTTTCCTTAAGCTCTAGGAGAGAAAGAGAAACACACTGAGAGAGGTTACATTATTCAGGCCTTCATGTGTGAGGTTTTATACTTTTTTGAGTGGGGTAATTTCTCTGTTTTTACAAAATATATCTATATCTATATATCTATATCTATATCTATATCTATATCTATATCTATATCTATATCATCTATATCTATATCTATATCTATAAAGGGACGTGGTGGCTCAGTGAGTTAAGACGCTGAGCTTGTCGATCAGAAGATATCGGCAGTTTGGCAGGTAGAATCCCGAGTGCCGCGTAACAGAGTGAGTGCCTGTTACTCTTCCCAGCTTCTGCCAACCTAGCAGTTTGAAAGCACGTAAAAATGCAAGTAGAAAAATAGGGACCACTACGGTGGGAAGGTAACAGCGGTCCGTGCGCCTTTGGCATCTAGTCATGCCGGCCACATGACTACGGAGACCTCCTCGGACAAACGCTGGCTCTTCAGCTTTGAAATGGAAGATGAGCACTGGCCCCTAGAGTCGGAAACGACTAGCACGCATGTGCGGGGGAACCTTTACCTTTACTATACTGCTCAAAAAAATAAAGGGAACAGAAAATAAGACATCCTACTATTAAATACAGTACATTGTGTTGTTTAAGTGTTCCCTTTATTTTTTTGAGCAGTATACATCTATATCCAGTGCTTTTTTTGTAAAAGAAAAAGGTGCCGGAACTCAAGGATGTCATATAACCCACCTTGCCTAGGCTACAAGGTTCCATCCAAAAAAGGTGTCGTAACTCCGTTCTGAGCATTCTATGAGAAAAAAGGCCCTGGCTATATCTATATCTATATCTATATCTATATCTATATCTATATCTATATCTATATCTATATCTATATCTATATCTATATCTATATCTATATCTATATCTATATCTATCTCTATCTATATCTATATCTATATCTATATCTATATCTATATCTATATCTATATCTATATCTATATCTATATCTATCTATATCTATATCTATATCTATCCATCCTGTGTGGTGTTGTCAGGTAGTGAAATCTGGTGGGTCAATCTAACTTTCCTGACCTTTTTTTTAAGGCAAGTTAGATCTTTGCCTGTGAAATGTATGAACTTCCAGTGTAATTATTCCAGTTGTTAAAGACAATAGAGTCTGTCTCTGTAAAACCAATATTAGGAGAAGGCACTATAGAAATACTGTAGTGATAGAAAAGAAGTTCAAAAAAGTATGAATTATAAGGATTATGCCTTATTAAGGAAGATCTTGTTAATGTGGTGGGGAAAGAAGAGGCTGGCAAAGGCAATAAATAAAAAAAATAGAATAAAAAGAGGGCATGGATAATTATAAAAAAAGAAAATGAGGAAAAAGAAAAGCCACGAGAAGAGAATTTTTCTCTCTATTCTACTAGCTGTAGGGTTGCCAAAAACAAAAAAAGCAAATCTAATGAACATCACCAGTTTGGGTTTTTTTTTTCCTTTTAGACATTGTTTCTCAGCTATGATATGTGATTCGTTATCTGTCAAGAATGTCTCTAATAGTCTGTCAGGAAAAGAAAAGAAGAAAAGAAAAGATAAGTATGTCTGAGAAAAGAAATAATTCCTTCCCTTCTCCTCCCTTTATCAGGACCATTGAGATAAGCAAAGGTTGCATTTCTATAAGAAAAAAAAAAGAGTTTGAAGATGTCGTGAAATGACATATATTAAAAACATAGACAGCGATGTAAAGTTATGCATTTTAACCTATGATAAAACCTGCGCTATTCCCAATCAGCCTTATTTTGGAACATTGCTATGCAGTCTCTCCAGGGTGTTATTTTTTTTTTTTTGTCTTTGTCAACTTTAAAAGTTGCGGGCTGATTTCATGAATCCCAGCGGGGAGTTCACTCACCTTTCGGTAGCATATAATCTGTGTATCTGTCTGTCTGACAGAATCACTTTCTTTCTTTATCCAGTTTAGAATACAGAATACCAAATAAGTGAGTCGGAAAAATAATAGAATAGAATAGAATAGAATAGAATAGAATAGAATAGAATAGAATAGAATAGAATAGAATAGAATAGAATAGAATAGAATAGAATAGAATAGAATAGAATAGAATAGAATAGAGCAGAGCAGAACAGAACAGAAAAAAAGCTGGAAGGGACCTTGAAGGTCTTCTAGTCCAGCCCCCTGCTCAAGCAGGAGAACCTATACCATCTCAGACAAGTGACTGTCCAGTTTCTTCTTAAAAACCTCCAGTGATGGAGCGCCCATGATTTCTGAAGGCAAGCTGTTAGGAAGCTTCTCCTTAATTCCATATTGCTTCTCTCTTTGATCAGTTTCCAGCCGTTTCTTGTTCTGGTGCTTTGGAGAATAAATTGACCCCGTCTTCTTTGTGGCAGCTGTTCAAATGCTGGAATACTGCTATCATGTCACCCCTATTTCTTATTTTCTTTAGACTAGCCAAACCCAAGTCCCGCAGACATTTTTCATACCTTTTAGTCTCCAGGCTTTTGATCATCCAAGAGACCTTGGAGATCTTCTAGTCCAGCCCACTGCTCAAGCAGGAGACCTTATACCCTTCCGCACAAATGGATGTCCAATCTTTCCTAAAAACCTCCAGTGATGGAGCACAATGTCTAGATGCAAGACATTCCACTGATTAATTGTTCTCACTTTCAGGACATTTCTCTTTAGTTCTAAGTTGGATCTCTCACTGATAACTTTCAAGCTGTTACTTCTTGTTTTGCCCTCAGGTTCTTTTGAGAATAGGCTGACTCCCTCTTCTCTGTGACAATCCCTCGTATATTGGAAGACTGCTATCATGTCGCCTGTAATCCTTCTCTTCGTTAGACTAGAGGTACCCAATTCCAGCAACTGTTCATCATATGTTTTAGCCTCCAGACCCCTAATCATCTTTGTTGTTCTTCTCTGTACTCTTTCTAGAATCTCAATATATTTTGTTTTTGTATCCTGGTGAGTGGAACTGGATTTGGTATTCCAAATGTGGTCTTGCCAAGGCAGTGTGTAGTAGTACTGTACCTTTAGATATCAACTCCAGAAGGGCTTTGGCAATTCACAAAACTGGCATAAAACCATGAAAACCAATCAAATCAAATAGGCTGACTCCCTCTTCTCTGTGACAATCCCTCGTACATTGGAAGACTGCTATCATGTCGCCTGTAATCCTTCTCTTCGTTAGACTAGAGGTACCCAATTCCAGCAACTGTTCATCATATGTTTTAGCCTCCAGACCCCTAATCATCTTTGTTGTTCTTCTCTGTACTCTTTCTAGAATCTCAATATATTTTGTTTTTGTATCCTGGTGAGTGGAACTGGATTTGGTATTCCAAATGTGGTCTTGCCAAGGCAGTGTGTAGTAGTACTGTACCTTTAGATATCAACTCCAGAAGGGCTTTGGCAATTCACAAAACTGGCATAAAACCATGAAAACCAATCAAATCAACCAATTTTCCACCAAATTCCTTCCTGCCCAATTCTGAAAACCCACATATTTAACAATATTTCAAAGCTCTGTGGAAAAGCTTGGTTTGGGCTGCCTTTCTGAATATCCTTAAAAACAGGAATGCCATCTGGATCTCTCTGGGGCTCCATAAAGTGGGGCCATAAACAGAAAAGCCCAAAATCTCTTCTCTTTATTCCAACTGGTGGTGGTGGTGTCTCTTAAGATCCGAGCTCCTGACATACAGACAGCCTGGTTCTATCTGAAGGAGATAATCCTACAAGTGCCAAGATGTTGAACTGCAAAGGCTTTATCTGTTCAAACCAGTAATGTTTTAAGGTGCCAACTAGAAGCCAAGCCAACGCAAAACTCCAAGAGTTGCTATCCAACCAATTTGATCTAGCAGACTGGGCATTCTGCATATCCCAGATACTCAGCCAAAGAGTATCGGCTGATGGGGACTTAAAAGTCAGGCATTTTCAGCAGTAGCCTCTGCTCTGTGGAATATTCTTCCCTTTGGAGATGAGAAGGGCCCCAGCCCTGTTGGCCTTTCATAAGGCTTTAATAACTTGGCTGTGTTCCCAAGCCCGTAGCTCTGAATGTGTTAAGGACCCCATTTCTTGGCTTTACTGTTGACTGCTTAACTATCTCATATACTTATACTTATTTTGGGTGTTTTTATTGATTTAAAATGTTTTTCATTGTGGCAGGATCCAATCTGGGTTGGTCACTGGGACCCAGAGGTTTTGTCTTCCAGGCTGGAGCCCATCCTCAGGGAATTTCTCTCTAGCCAGCTTTGAGAGAAGATCCCTGAAGATGGCCTTCAATGTGACTCCGAAAGCTCAGAAAAGCAAACCTGTTATCCCGATGCCCAACCCAAATTGTATCCTGCAGCATTATCCTGAGACACGTATATTTGCCTTTATTCGTTTTTTATTGTTTTAAATTGTTGTTATAGTTTTGGAATTGTAAGTGGCCCAGAGTCATTGGCTGAAATGTACAACTGCAGCTACAACTAGACTTCAGAGGCAGCTCCATGTAGAATGCATTGCATTAATCAATTTACCCAGTCAAGATGTAATTCAGTGCACGGCTGTTTACTCCCTGCCTTCGTTTTAAATCGGGTGGATTGGGACTTGTCACATAGCCAATGCATCTGAATTATGTGATCAGTGTTACAGGATGTAATGCCGCGTGCAAAAAGGTCAGTGATTATGGTCTGGAGGGAAGAATTAGGAAGCCCTTTTGTCAGAGTCCGGAGGTTTGCAAACTTGGAAGAGAATCTTTAGAAAAGCATGTAATTCTAACAGAGTTGGAGAAAACAATAGGTAAAAGGAGGAATAATAAAAAGAGAGTCCAGAGAGTAATGTGACTGCCTATGCTGCAACATTTGTGTATTCTTAACTCATTGTTGGCTGCCATCCAATACAACAAAGTAACACCAGGACATACTTGCAAATTTAACTACCCTGAGTCTTAACAGGCGAAGTGTTAGAAATGTCAGTTTGGGGTGTTTGATTTATACCTTCGACCTAATTCTAATTATTTTAACCTCATAATTTACATAAATCCAATCATGGCTATCAAATCTGACTAAGGCATAAATTCTTCGGGTAGCCTTTGATTTACAGCCAGCATACTGTTTTCTCGCTTGACCCTCTTGAGACTGATTTTTTTTAAAAAAATTGATTAGTGGAATGATTTAAAAGAAGGGAAGAAAATAAATGGTGAGGGTAAAATGTTGTACATTTGCAGTTGTGCAGACCTTTCTTCAGTTTCACCCAATCAGATATAGAAAGCATTGTTTTGAACTTACGAAAGTCACTTCATCCTTACAGAAAGGTTAATTAGTGAAGAATATCACTTAATCATTACAAAAAGATGACAACAGTCCCTTACAAACCTGAATATGTAGGCCTATTGATTGAAATGGATGTGAGCATGAAGAATTCCATGTTATATCATGCTTTCAGGATTCACTGAGGAAAAAGTAGATAAAGGATAATCCTCTAGATCAGGCATGTCAAACTCGTGACGTCACGTGACGTTGTGCAACGTATCGCGAGTTTTTCCCCATTGCTGGCAATGGGGAGGGCGCGGTTTCATCATGATGCATCTGGCCCGCGGGCCAGCAGTTTGACATGCCTGCTCTAGATAGTTATGGACTACACTTCCCACCATCCCTTCCTGTGGGCTGCAATAGATAAAGATGATGGGAAATGGAGTTTAACATTCTAGATTTTACTCCAATCTGAAAGAAAAGAATTTTTTTCTTATTCCCTCTGCACTCATGCATCAAGACTCATACAAGTCTCATTTAGTTCAGCAGTAGAGGTAGCCCTCAGCTTACAGTCATCCTTTTACTCAGCATTTGAAGTTATAACAGCACCCGAAAAAGGTAACTTATGACTGTTTTTCACACTTACAAACATTGGTGCATCCCCAGTCACATGATCGAAATTTAGATGCTGGGCAACAGGCACGTATTTATGTCCCGGGGTCATGTGATCACCTTTGGTGATCTTTTAACAAGCAAAATCAATGGGGAAGCCAGATTCACTTAAGAACCGTGTTACTAACTTCACAACTGCAGTGATTTACTTAACAACTGTGGCAAGAACAGTTGTAAAATGGGGCAGCACTCAATTCCTCAACTATCTTGCTTAGCAACAGAAATCTTGGACTCAGGTGTGTTCATAAGACATTACATTACCTGCAATGTAATATTATATAGATATGGCTATAAGCGATGACGGAGAAACTTGCTCCTTATTCTTTATCCCCAGTATATTTTTTTAAGCAAAATGTTTCCAAGCAAGCAAGTTCTACTTGGATGCAGAAGGTGTAACAGTTATTGATGAATCATCCTCCTTGAATTAATCAGATTTTTTTTTAAAGAAAGCCATCAGCAGTGACACTGATTGTCACATCTGGAAGAGACCTCCATTATTATGTGTTACATGAAGAGGGAGAAATCTTTCAGCTGGCCTTGCTGCAAATGTGAATAACCAGGTTTCTCTTCTGTCATTTCTTTTTCTTTTTTCCACACTTCCCTTTGTTCTTATTTTCTGTGTTCATTTTGACTTTGACTTTATCCTGCTGCAATACTGTTTTCACTGGCCTGCTCTGCTAAAACACAATCATTCTTGCCCATTTACCTAGGACGAAGTCTGTCTCTTGTGAAAATGAATTACAGGAAGCATATTCTATAAGACCATAGACATGGGGGGGATTTGGGTTTTTTTTGGATGTTTGATATTTTTGTCCATAAAAAGCAACATTTCCATTAATATATGCACAAGCTACTTTAAACCCTCTTTGAACACCAGTTCAAAGAGGTCTGCAAGGACTTTACAGAATAAATCCTTTGTTCATTTCACTCTTGGATCTTTAGAAAAAGTATCCATGCTAATCTCAAAGAAAGGATAGAATGCTTCGCTGAAGAGAAGAAGACTGATAAGGTGAAGGAATTAGAAATGGGGAAAATAATAATAATTAATAATAATAATAATAATAATAATAATAATAATAATAATAATAATAATAATAATAATAATAATAATAATAATAATAATAATAATTTTATTTGTATACCGCCCTTCTCCCGAAGGACTCAGGGCGGTGAACAGGGCAATAAATAGTAAAATACAGAAATACAAAAATTAAGAATGGATTAAACAAAGTGCCCAGTTGCATATCACAGCACTGAGTGAACATTTTCCCCATCATAGTATTATGTGAATATTCCAACTTCCCTAATAAAGTTATTAAACAACACAGTTTTAAGGTATTTATTATATTCTGTTTTGTACTGAGCATAAAGCATTGTGAGCATAAAGCATTGTTGAAAGGAGTAGCAGGCTTAGCAGATCAGATAGCAACACAGAAACATTACATCCTCAGTTTAAATCAGGGGTCTTCAAACTTAGCCCTTTTATGACTTGTGGACTTCAACTCCCAAAGCTGGCTGAGGAAAAGAATGTTTTCCATGGCTAGACACCCATTAATATAGGCTTACCCTACCCTGAAAACAATAACTCCAATGAGTATGCCTAGGTTAGGGCACGTCACCTCCTCTCTTTCCTCCTCACCTCAGCAAAATTCTGGGCAGTATATCCCACCTTTGTCTTCTGAACAAGAGGTCTGTTTGGTCACAGTGCTACTCTGCTTTACAAAAGCAGTGAAACTCTGGCTTTTCAAACCAGACTGAAATGGTATAGTGATTCTGATGATTAAAACTGTCTTCTGGCTAGTTCTGACATTATTTTCTTTTCAGTGTCTGAGCCTTTGTCTTTAACTGACTTCCCAATTATAAGCCACCTTGTGTTTCTTTGATTTGTTGGCCCTATACACCTACATTATCAATCATCATCATCATCGTCGTCGTCGTCATCATCGTCATCATCTACTTGATGCCACACGCCTGCTTTCCCTTCAGTCTTCCCAACTCTTTCCCTCCCTCTCTCTCTGCTGTCAGCCACTACCATTGCTTCAGTGAGAGATCCCAGCTAGCTTGACTTTTCCTTTCCTTTCCTTTCCTTTCCTTTCCTTTCCTTTCCTTTCCTTTCCTTTCCTTTCCTTTCCTTTCCTTTCCTTTCCTTTCCTTTCCTTTCCTTTCCTTTCCTTTCCTTTCCTTTCCCTTCCCTTCCCTTCCCTTCCCCTCCCCTCCTCCCCTCTCCTCTCCTCCCCTCTCCTCTTCTCAGCTGCGGCATTCAATAGATTTTGTCTGTTAAATCTGAAGTTGCTTAACATTTGTAAGGGCTTATTGCGCACAGAATGATACAAAATTTCTCAAAAGCTATAGTTCTCAACAGAGACAGTTTTCAGAGAGCCAACTGAGACAGAAAAAGCATTGGCTGAATTTGCCCAACTTTGAACCAGAATATGATTTGTTTGACTTGACTTAGCACATTTGGTGGCTCGCTGGGTGTTTATTTATTGTATTTATTTATTAAATTTATATGCCAACCATCTCACTATCCAAAATGACAAGTGTTGTGTCAGTGCCTTCAATTACGGTTTATTCAGTAATCCACAGCCAATCAAATCATGTCTCAGCTGCAGGTATGTGCCAGTGATTCAGCACTTTCCATGGGCTGAATTTGCAAGAACCACTCAACGGTTTATCATTTGATGCCTTAACAAGTCTCTCTCTGGAACGCTGATAATCAGTTGTTTCAGCTAGTTTTGGATTGCAAGCACCATCTAGACTTGTCTATACCAGCTATAGCATTTATGGTCCAAAACAAATGGAGACATGAACATTTTGCCCCCTCAGATTGGGAATTACCACATTTGTTTGTTTGTTTAATGTTTATGCCACCCATCTCATTGTTGCAGTGACCCTGGGCAGCTTAAAATATAATAAAAAGATAGAAAAGATAATACAAAACCATTAAATTAAGAGGATTAAATAGAAATCTAAAAAACCAAAAGGATGGCTGATGTGGATGTGAGGATCTTCTCTCTGTCCCATCAGCTTCCCCCAGCAAAGAGGGTCCCTATTGAAGCCCCAGGCCAGATGGCAGAGCCAGGTTTTCAGGCTCTTCCTGAAGACTAGGACGGTGGGGGCTGACCTCACTTCCAGTGGGAGAATATCCCAGAAGATGGGGGCCACAGCAGAAAAAAATATTCTCCTGGATCCCACCACCCAAATTTTTTTTGGCAGATGGGATCCAAAATAAGCCTGTTCCACTGGGGCAGGCTAGTCCCAGTGGGGTGAGATGACTCCTTAGATATTTGGGATACTCTGGACCCATGCCATAAAGGGCTTTAAAGGTATTGACTAACACTAACATTTTGAAGGCAACAGAGCTATTGTTAGAAATAGAAAAGACAGAGGCGATAGGTCACGTTTGTAGGAAACTGCAATTTTGCACTAGGAGAAAACTCACCAGATGTCTCCAAATTCTAGCTTCTGCATTAGAAGTACTAGAACTGTATTCTTATCAAGCATTTAAAATAATTAATTGAAGTCTGGACACAGATGGTCATTTATATTTCTTCAACTCATGTAAGTTGAGGAAAAGTTTCCCAAAACACGAAGATACAAAAAAAGCGGAATTAGTGTAAAATGTTACATGGATATTTGGTAATCCAACTTTTGCATAACTGATCACCTCCAGTGCAAGTGCCTTTTTGTACTTTCTCTAGTTCACCACTAAGTTTTCACTGAGCAAAGAAACATAACTGAAATCAATTTGCACAATCCGGTTTTTGCAGTTCATATAATTAGCCATGCAAGTGAAATAATTCTAGAGAATAAGCAAAATTATCGACTGGGCTTCAAAAATAGCAGACGTTATTGGCAGTTAGAAGGTAACCAATACGTTGTAAACCCAAAAAAGTTCATTCTGTCTCACCGAAGGACAAAAGCAAGAAGACTGATCCCATTGATTTTCAAGGCTTAATTTTTATTTTTATACTCTAAGAAATGCAGTGAAAAACCTATAGCAAGATTGGATATTGAATCAGAGCCAGAGATATGGAGCAAGACATTTTAGGCATATGCAGTGCTTTTTTTGTAAAAGAAAAAGGTGCCGGAACTCACACATGTCATACAACCCGCCTTGCTTACCCTACAAGGTTCCATCCAAAAAAGGTGCCGGAACTCCGTTCTGAGCGTTCTATGAGAAAAAAAGCCCTGGGCATATGCATAGCTTTTGACTGTCTTCGTCTACAAAAACAACATAGAAAAAGTAGAGGAAAAAAAAGATGTGGCTGCTTTCTTGATCCAAAGAGAGATGCCTTGTGATGCAATGATCTCAAAAGATTGCATCCAATTCAATAACTGGAATAGTTCATAAGGAAAGGGGGCGCCTGCCCTTTGGAACCAGCTGCCAGTGGAGCTGAGGACTGCCCCCGACCTCCGTTCATTTCGCCGGGGCCTGAAGACCTGGCTCTTCGAGCTCTCTGGCCCAGGCTGAGGATTAATTTATTTTAATTGGGGTTTTATTTATACAGGGATAAATTTAATCTTTTTAAACTTGGTTTTTAACTTTTGTATTTTTGGTTTTTAATTACCCTGTAAACCGCCCTGAGTCCTCTGGGAAAGGGCGGTATATAAATGTAATAAAATAAATAAATAAATAAATAAATATAGAAAGCTTATACACATATAGCCTTGGTTGAAAAGTAACTGAGCAAACTTGCCTTAAAGTCATGCTTTCATATAAGTTCTGATTATTTTTTTAAAAAAATTAAATTTTAAATTTTTTATTTATTTTATCCTGTCTTTGTTGCTTTGTAAGTGACCCTAGGTGGCGAACCTACCCCTTCCCCCTCCTGTTTTCTCCACAAGAACAACCTTGTGAGTGATTTGGGTTGAAAGAGAGTGATCCAGCTGGCTTTCATGGCTAAAGCAGAACCAAAAGCCACCATCTTTTGATTTCTAGGACAGTACCTTAACCACTACACCAAACAGGCTCATCAAAACGGAATTTTACCAAAGTGGCTTTGGCAAGACTGCACTGTAACACTTCCAGCATAATAAAAGTCTGAATTCACATCAAACATGCTTATTTGCAGAGGACTTGAGGCAGCAGGCTTATAATGCATGTGTAATGAATATATTCAAGCAACGTTGTGAGTAGATTGTTAGTACCTTATCAATAGTGACCTCTTGGCTTCTTCATATTGGCTGTAATATAGATTGATTTTTTTTCTTCTTCTTTTGATCTCACTTTGCTATTGCATTTTTAAAGTTCTCTCTCCTTTGCCTGTATATATGTATATATACAATGTATGTGTGTGTGAGGCACTTGATAAGCCCTCAGCATGCAAGTGAAGTGCAGCAGCAAGATGCAAATATGGATAGTCCTTGACTTATGACTGTTCATTTAATGACCATTGAAAGTTATGTCAATGCTGGCATAAGTGCATCACTTGCACTTATGACTGTCGCAACATCTCCTCAGTCGCACAACCAAAATTCAAGGGTTTCCATTTATGATGGTTGCAGTATCTTAAAATCACATGAACACCATTTATGACTTTCTCAAGGGGGCATTTGACGATCCAGATGAATAGGAGTGAGCTTGATTCACTTACTGACCATGTGAGTCACTTAACAGCTGTTGGAAAAACGGTGGTAAAATCAGATGTGATTCACTTAATGACCATAACACTTAGCGGCAGGAGTTCTGGTCCAAATAGTAGCTGTACGTAGCTGTAAGCTGTAAGCCGTATTTGCACTCTTGTAAGGTTTACATCACTTTTTTGAAAATGGGGGGAAAAATTCCCAGGGGAGAAAATTGCTTAGCAGTAGTAAAAGTTAAGGAGAAAATGGTTTTCTATAAAAATAAGGTATTAAAAAATGAGATGAATGAGTCAGCGTTAACAGTAACTAAGAAGAAGGATTTCAAAGATCCTTTGGATAGTAAACACTCCCAGCATGTGATTATTCATCATGAATACGTTGTTAACTCCCCCGAGCACCAAGATTATCTTCTTTCAGTTCCTCAGGTTTTTCTTTCTTTCTTTCTTTTTCTTTTTGCAATCCTATAACAAGTATATTTGGCTTCATTTAGTGCTCAAGGATGTTGCAATCCTACTCTGCCAACTTTTGCAATTTGCTCCAACTCCACATATTGTTCAGAATAAAAAATGAGGTGTGCTCAGAATTCTCTAGCTTATTTGAGAAAATCCAACTTTTTTATGCTTACAATATGCTTAAGAATGTCGTTTTTGAGGACGTGGGCGGAGCCCTTGCTGATGTTGGCTGGGCACGGGTCTGTGTTAAAGTAGACAAGGTGGGGGAGTAAGGGGTTGGATTCTCACTGAGGTCAATACTTCCTTGCAGAAGGGAGAGGTTCCAACAGTCTCAAAGGAGGGACTGATCCAACCCTCAGAATAACAGAGTTGGAAGGGACCTTGGAGGTCTTCTAGTTTCAGATAGGAGACCCTATACCAGGGCTAGACAACCTTGGCTCTTTTATGACTCGTGGACTACAGGAATTCTGGGAGTTGAAGTCCACGAGTCATAAAAGAGCCAAGGTTGCCTAGCCCTGCTCTATACCATTTCAGACAAATGTCCACAGTGGTGTAGCGTGGGTTGTCAGCACCCAGGGCAAGGCAAGTGACGTCACGGCACAGCCGAAAAGACGCGCCCCGCAGTGGCGTAGACTTTCCAAGAAGAGTCGCGCGCATGCAGGATGCTTCCGGGTCCGTCTCGAGGGCGGCTGGGTGGGGCTCCGACCTGCAAGAGCCGCTGCATTCAAGCTCGCACGTGAGCTCCGCTAAATAAAGCCACGCATGCGCACGAAGCTAGGCCAGCCGGCGGGTCCGTCTTCGCTCGGCCAAGCCTGCCGGGGCACCTGCTGGGCGCTTGCGGTTGGCCTGAGCCTGGGCAGAGAGTTGGGCGCTTCTATTTATTTTATTCAGTTTATGTGGCCGCCCATCTCACCTGCCGGACTCGTTTCGCTTTGCAAGAAAGAGCAGCTCGAGAGCAGAGCCAAGCCGACTCTGTGCAGCCCTTGGGGCTCCCTGAGCAGCTCAGTGTGAGCGTGCCCCCCCAGATGTTGCACCTGGTGCGGCCGGCCCCCCCTGCACCCCCCACGCTACGCCACTGAATGTCCAATCTCTTCTTAAAATCCTCCAGCAATGGAGCATCTACAATTTCTGAAAACAAACCTCTTCTGTCTTTAACAGGATGATAATTAGGGAAGACTCTAGAAGAAGACTGTCTGGAGCCGTAGATGTCAGGATTTAAGCCTGGGCACGTGATGGAAGTAACTGTGGCTGCTCTTATGAAGGACTTGTGGTGGGACATGGATGAAGCGTGGGCAAATGTTTATCCTGCTGGACCTCTCAGCAGCTTTTGATGGCATTTATCACAATATCATCCTAGGCTACTTCAGGTTAGGAGTACTGTGGTGGCTTCATCCCTTCCCAAGCAGACAGGCCCAATTGCTGGTTATAAATTGAGAAGGTTGAGTCTTTGGGTAAATGAACATGAGGAGATGATGGTGAGAAAGGATTCTTCCAGCTGGACTAGTACACCACTTGCAGTCTTTCCTAGAACACATATATACTCCATTTATATTCTTATTCCTGTAATATCATTTGGGAATATATTTTAAGACCATTCAGAATCTTCACTTGGTATAAAAAGGGAGTGTTCATGAGTTTACTAGTCAATCCCCATATTACCATATAAAATCATATTACCATTCAATGGCTATTGATTTGTTTCCGAATGCATTTATAGATTCTGAAAATCAGCTACAACACATCTACGGCTTAGGCCCTGTTCTGAGATTGCCTGCCCCAAATAAATTCTGCCCTCCCTATTGGGTTGATGTTAAATTAGGAGTAGCACCAGTAGGAGATGCTACACAACTGGTTCTAACTCTATTGGGACACTTCAGCCATAGGTATCTGCCATACTAGATGTTTTATGTACAACCCTTTAACAGGACTTGACAATTGATGACTATGCAGTGCATTACTTTAGAACAGAGGTCCCAAACCTATGGGCCATGGTCCACTACTGGGCCATGGCCTCTTGGCCGCCGGGCTGCATGAGTAGCTGGGCAGTGCACATGCATGTGTGCATGCTCACACCCCCTTGTGCCACTGCTGCTGTGACTGTTGTGCGGGAAGTGGCAGCACTGCTAGTATCGTGTGGGCAGTGGTGTTGCCACAAACCTTGTGTGGGGGTGGCAGCACCACAAGTGGCAGGTGGGTGGAGGCGCACCATACGCAGGTGGCAGCATTCACACGAACCTTGTGTGGATGGCAGCAGTGCCACAAGTGGCAGGTGGCCCGCAGCATGATCTTCGCATGGGGGCAGCAGCACAAGCTTTGAGCCGTGGCACAAGCCTCACACTGGTGATAGCATTGCCGCAAGCCTAGTGCCACCGCTGTCATTGAGAACCTCACACGCATGTTCGCAGCACCATTTGTGTGGCGTGCATGCTCACAGCCTGTTTGTACGCATGCACATGTGGCAACATTCACACTTGCCCTTCCCTCTCCCACCAGGCCACCAATCCAAAAAGGTTGGAGACCCCTGCTTTAGAGCTATCTTGGCCTGGCTGCCAGCAGTTTGCAGGAAAAGAAATCTTATAGAAGCGAAATAATTCTGCCTTCTTTCTCCCCTATATGTTCTCATTCTAGAGAGTTTGACTTTTTTTATTGGTTAGAGTCCTTAAGAGTCCCTCTGCATAAGATAAGAAGGTGTTCTGTACCAGCCTGCTACCGGCCCTGCAGAAAAGGCAGGGACAACCCCTTTTACAAGAAGGCAAGAGGCTGGAACTAAGCCTGCCAAATTTATTAACATAAAAACATAAACAGAGCAAAGAGAGCAAACACAAACCATGAAACAGGAGCTATTCAAACAGTTGCCTTCAGCAAACCAGCCCTCCCACGCATTCCCCTTTTAAACAGTTCAGGGCGTGGCTTCTCTCTGCCTCCTTCCGAGGTGCCCCATTGCCTTCCTCTGTTTACTCCTGATTGACTGCCTCCTGCGTCGGGCGTCCTTGAACAGGGCCAGCTGTGGGTCATCTTCATCCACGCTGTCAGGCTCCCACAGCTGGGTCTGCGTCGTAACCAGGTGGGAGGGGCCTGGCTGAGGGCTCTCATCAGCAAGCTCTCCAACCCCCTCAGCAAGCTCTCCAACATCCCCCTCCTCCTCCTCTGAATCGTCCGACCCAACTGCCGAACCCACAGGCTGACCCTGAATCACAACAGAAGGTGGTAGGGGTGGTGGTGGTGATGGAGTTTGTGTATCTTTTATTAGCCAGGTCAGGATAGCTTTAAAACCATATGCAATGTATAGTCATCAAGTACAAGGTCTATGGGTCCAAATCTCATTATTAAAGGGTTGATTATAGACAGTGCTTTTTTTGTAAAAGAAAAAGGTGCCGGAACTCACACATGTCATACAACCCGCCTTGCATACCCTACAAGGTTCCATCCAAAAAAAGGTGCCGGAACTCCGTTCTGAGCGTTCTATGACAAAAAAAGCCCTGGTTATAGAACATCTAATATGGAAGATAACTACACCCTAAGACTCCCAATAAGGATGGAATTGATGGTGTAGTGCCTCCCACTCGTCACTAGCTAATATAACAAAATGCTAATAGCGGGAGGCCCAAACCAATGTCTCATAGTTCCGATAGATGAAACCCTTCAAAAGAACTTTGACGCATTGTTTTCCTTCAAGAATCTTTTATTCGGGAAACAAAGGATTGGCACTACATAGTTGAACCCCAAAACTAAATTCCCTTCCCCCTGATACAAAGTAACAAAGTGTACTTCCCACGCCCAATAAACTGTCATAAATCACATTCCCCAATTACCTTAAATTGCGGGCTTTCTCTTTAGCTCCACAGCCCGCCAAAATGTTATCAGCTTGTCCTTGGGTTCCCACCACAGCAATATGTTTTGGCTAACTGAGCTTACATTCCAATCCCCCCCCTCTCTGCTGCACCTAATTTCCAAAGCAAGAAAAGCATTGTAAAGGAATAGAGAGAATGGCTGCATTTTCCTCAGTTGTCAAAGCAGGAACATCCAATGTTAGCAGCGTTGACACAGTGAGGATCACAAGCTCTTACAATATTCATTTAGTGACCATTCAAAGTTACAACAGCACTGAAAAAAGCAACTTATGACCATTTTTCACACTTATGACCGTTGTAGTTTCCCCATGGTCATGTGATCAAAATTCAAACACTTGGCAACTTCTATGCGTGGAAATGTCGATGAACATATGCAGAGCCTATAAGTCTACTCTGTTGAGTGCAGTTACAGATAAGTAAAGTAGCATTTTGAACTTGTTTGGTAGATAAAGAAATTACAAGAGGATGCAGCTGATTGTTGGAGATGACGGCGACCAGACAACCGAGGCCATCAACATCTGGCCTCTTCCAGCTCCGAACCCCCCCCCCTGCCCTCCCTCGCCCCACAGGACATGATGGGCCTGGGTGCAAGCCACGGTGGCAGAGTGGCCTGTCCTACACCTGCAGCCCCATAGAGGTGAGAGCTCTATGGGGTATGCTTCACCCAGAGTGGGTCCTGGACCACCCCCAGAAGCAGAATCACAACCCATCGTGAGAGGATGGGGGAGTGGCCTGCTTCTGCGGTTCACCCAGCCAAGTGGCAGTGGCTGGGTGACGGTCCAGATACCCACCTACCCGACTAGACCCTCCTTCTAATGCTCCACCCAGGGGACCGCCTTCCCAATGCTACCCGATGCTCCCTATGCATCTTCAATATTCTTGCATAGACCTTCTCGCCCTCAGGAGTTCCCCCCTCTCCTGGGTTCGTCCTGCCTTCATTACATCAAACCTCGATGACGGGCCCGACCTTTGGGCCTCTGAGAGATGGCCAGGCAGGGTCAGGGGCCTCCATTACAAGACCAACAAGAGGCCCCTGGTTAAGTTTCTTGTTAAGTTTTTTGTTGGGTTAGGGAGGGGGGCGGGAAAAGAGTATGGCTGCTCGGGAAAGGCAGGCCTTCCGAGTGCCATAACGCAGGCCAGGCTTGGTGAGAAACGAGGACCAGTCGCCGACAATATCCGAAGGTGCACTGACGAACATCCTATTCCCAGGATGGTGGGGAACGGCAGAAGGTGCACAAACAGAGGGCCGCATCATCACCGGGAGTGTCATCTCCGCTCTGTACAAGCGGTGAGACGCTCCGACCCTCTGTACTTCCCCGGAGGACCCGGGAGCGAAGGTGTGCAGCCTCCTATGCTGAGGCTGGTCTACCTGAATGCCAGGTCCGTAGCTAACAAGGCACATCTTGTTCGTGACCTAGTGGAGAGCGAGCACGCGGACCTGGCTTGCATCACGGAAACCTGGCTGGGCCAAGAGGGTGGTGTCCCTCTAGTTGACCTCTGCCCGCCAGGTTTCCAGGTGCTGCACCAGCCTCGGACCCACGGGAGGGGCGGGGGAGTGGCAGTTATCATCAGGGAATCCCTTAGCCCGCGAGAGATCACCGTCCCTCAGATGGTCGGGTGTGAGTCTCTCCTACTGAGATACGGCCCGGGAGCGCAGTTGGGCCTGCTGCTAGCATACCTACCACCTAATCGTGCAGCAGCAGCCCTGCCCGAGCTACTCGATGTCCTCTCAGGGTTGGTGGTTGAATTCCCAAGACTCATGGTCTTGGGCGACTTTAACCTACCGTCCCTGGGAGGATCGTCCGATCTGGCTCGGGAGTTCATGGCTTCCATGACGGCCATGGACCTGTCGCAAATAATTTCTGGACCGACTCATGAGAGAGGCCACACCCCAGACTTAGTGTTCTTGTCTGGACGGTGGCGCGATGATTTCGGTGGGGGTGCCACGACTGTTATGCCCCTGTCATGGACCGATCATCACCTCGTGCGGCTAGACTTCCCCTTTGCCACCCCCCGCCGTGGGTGCACGGTGCCAACCAGATGGTACCGCCCTAGGCGCCTAATGGACCCTGATAGGTTCCAGGCAGCGCTTGGGGACGCACATGCACTCCCTGCTCACAGCTCGGCGGATGCCTTAGTGGAAGCCTGGGAGAAGGCAGCCACGGAGGCTCTGGACCGAGTTGCACCCATGCGGCCTCTGACCCGGCGCAGATCCCAGCGAGCCCCATGGTTCACCGCGGAGCTCCGGGAAATGAAGCGTCGGAGACGGGGCCTAGAGAGCCGTTGGAGATCCAGTCGATCCGAATCCGACCGATTGCGATTAAGAAGCCTCACCAGGTCTTATCTCGCTGCGATAAGGGTGGCAAAATCCAACTACTTTTCCACCCTCATCGCGTCCGCAGATAATCGCCCGGCTGCCTTGTTCAGGGTGACTCGCTCCCTACTGAACCAAGAGGTGAGGGAGGAACCCTTGCAGGGTCGAGCCGAGGAATTCGGTCAATATCTGCTGGATAAAATTGCTCGGATCCGAACCGGCCTGGACTCCAACTGGGCTGAGTTGGAAGAACAAGACATGGACAGTCTTGTCGACGTCACCTGGGAGGAATTTGATCCTGTGACTCCCAAGGAAGTGGACAGGATTATGAGGAGGTTGAGCTCCTCCACATGCTTACTGGACCCGTGCCCTTCCTGGCTGGCATATGCAGCTCGAGAGGGGACACGAGGCTGGTTCCTGGCGGTCATCTCCGCTTCTCTGAGTGAGGGTCACTTCCCCACCGCCTTGAAGGAGGCGGTGGTGAGACCTCTCCTCAAGAAGCCCACCTTGGACCCATCCTCATTGAATAACTTTCGTCCAGTCTCCAATCTTCGCTTCCTTGCGAAGGTTGTTGAGAGCGTGGTGGCGCACCAACTCCCTCAGATCCTGGACGAAGCGGTTTATCTAGACCCGTACCAATCGGGCTTCAGGCCGGGGTACAGCACGGAGACGGCATTGGTCGCTCTGATAAATGATCTCTGGAGAGCCCGGGACAGGGGCCATTCCTCTGTCCTAGTCTTATTAGACCTCTCGGCGGCTTTCGATACCATCGACCATGGTATCTTGCTGCGACGCCTCAGGGGACTGGGAGTGGGAGGCACGGTTCTGCGCTGGTTCTCCTCCTTTCTCCAGGGTCGCTCGCAGTCGGTGTTGGCAGGAGGACAGAGGTCGACCCCGAGGCCTCTCGCTTGCGGAGTACCTCAGGGGTCGGTCCTCTCGCCTCTCCTGTTCAACATCTACATGAAACCGCTGGGCGAGATCATTCGCAGCTTTGGAGTAGGGTACCATCAGTATGCTGATGACACCCAGCTTTTCATCTCAACTCCAAACAACATCAGTGATGCCCTCGACGTGATGTCCCGCTGCCTGAAAGCGGTCCGGGAATGGATGGGGAGGAACAGGCTTCAACTGAACCCGGACAAGACTGAATGGCTGTACGTACCGGCTAGCCAGGATACTCAGAACATCCCATCCCTTAACATCGGGGACGAGTTACTACCCCCTGTTGATAGGGCCCGCAACCTGGGTGTCCTCCTTGACTCGCAGCTCTCCCTGGAAGATCACATAGGAGCTGTGACCAAGGGGGCCTTCTCCCGGGTTCGACTAGTTCGCCAATTACGGCCTTATCTGGACCTGGATGCCTTACGTACAGTCACCCATGCTCTTGTGACCTCTCGCCTAGACTACTGTAACGCTCTCTACTTGGGGCTGCCCTTGAGATCCACTCGGAAGCTTCAACTGGTGCAAAGTGCAGCGGCGCGGACACTCTTGGGAGCCTCCCGATACTCCCATATCACACCTCTCCTCCGTGCGCTGCACTGGCTTCCAGTTGCCTTCCGTGTGAAGTTCAAGGTGCTGACAATGACATACAAAGCCCTACATGGCATGGGTCCGGACTACCTGCGGGAGCACCTTCTGCCAATGTCAACGCCCCACCGTCCTGTGCGCTCCCACAGAGAGGGCCTCCTCAGGGTGCCACCGCTCAAGGAATGTCGGCTGGTGGCCCCCAGGGGGAGGGCATTCTCAGTGGGTGCGCCAGCCCTCTGGAACAGCTTGCCAACCGAAATCCGGATGGCCCCCGACCTCCGCACCTTCCGGCGCGAATTAAAAACTTACCTGTTCCAGCAGTCCGGCCTGGCCTGATAGCTCTTATTGGGGTCCCAATTTGTATTTTACTATTGTTTGTTTTTCACTACGGTTCATTCTGTATGCCTATCTTATTCTGTACACCGCCCTGAGTCCCTCGGGAGAAGGGCGGTTTATAAAAACAAATAAATAAATAAATAAATAAATAAATACTTTATGAAGTGTCTTGTTTATACCAAGTAGTCCTGAAGAGTGACACAATGGGAGTCATGACTTGAGCGTGCATCTGCACAAATGTATTTATTATTTTTTATAAATAACTCAAAGCAACAAGCTTGCCTAATACTCCTTCCTCCTACTATTTTTTCCACAACAACAAACCAGTTAGAGGGGATAGACAGAGAAATAGTGACTGATCCAAAGTCACCCAACTGGCTTTTATGCACATAGAATTAATTTGCTGTTTTTTTCCCTGTAAAAATAAATAAAAATTAATGGTTACTTATTTAATCTTCTCATTACTTGCAACTAGATTTCTCTGGCTTTATTCAGGTGCCTTTACAGCAGTGATGGCAAACCTTTTAGAGACCAAGTGCCTAAACTGAAACCCAAAACCTGCTTATCAATTGTCTGGTGCCAGGTGGGCGTGGCCCATTGGGTGGGTGTAGCCAATTGGGTGGGTGTGGCTGTGGTGGTAACAGCAGCCTGGGTGGGACTAAAAAGTTCAATCAATCAATTCCAACTTTGTGAGATCTTTTTTTTTCTTGTGAGAAGTTGAAATTGATTGATTGATTGAACCTCTTTTTTTGCACATGGCGCCAGAGGCCTAAAGCGAAAAGGTTTTATAAAACCCAGCTGAAGTGCTAGGACTGGGGTGACGGCGCGCATGCCCAGAGAGAGGACTCTGCGTGCCACCTGTGGCACGCGTGCCATAGTTCGCCACCATCGCTTTACAGCAATGAGTAATCGGTCAAAAAAAATTCATAAGTTTTACAAAGGAAAAGTCAACCTTGAGTGAGTTCATATATGGATCTAATTTTCTTGCAAGTGGTATACATGCGGTTTTTTTATTTGCTTCTTTCAGGATGCTTGTTTTCACCTTCCCAGTCTAGCCTCAAGTCCTTGAGTTTCTTAGTGGCATCATCCTATTCTAGTGCTAACTTTAGTCAGGATAACACAAGAGAAAGTTTCGGAGTATTTCATTTTTAAAACTTTGATATTGATATCTAGCAATGGTATCAAGATAGGAATATATTGAATAGTTTGATAATTACTTCAATCAAAAAAAAATTCCTGGGAAAATATTTGGAGAAATAAATGAGGGTTTATACGTAACTCTATCCTTACATCTTACTACAATTCCCTTTCCTGTGGTTGTGGTGAAGGAATATTTTAGATCTTTGCTACCCAAAGGATGGGATTTTGAACCGTATTTCTTTTGAGAACATATATCCCGAAAGTAATCTTCAAAACTTCAAAAGATTTATGCTTGAAGAAGTTTCTCTGTTGTTGAGCAGAAACCATGCTGCTGATTGTCTTGGCCCATTGGCAATGGAAATATGACCATAATTATGTATCCATGCTGCCTTTAACGAGCAACTTTCATTGCAAGGAAAATTGTAAACTACAAAAAAAGCCTACTTATTCTCCTGCTGCTGTACCATTTACAGCTTAACTTTCCCATCTCATGTAAATGAGGACTGAGATGAGAATCCAGCTACTCACATTAGAAAATGTGTCTTAAAGTGCTTCCAGGGCACACCAGATGCTCTTGGGGTGGGGCTGGGGGAAATAGAAAGAAGGATTTGCAAAGCAAATGTTCCTTTCTCAAATTGAGCAGGTAAGATACTCCCCCCCCTCTTTTTTTAAGCTTGGGAGACTGTTTTGATTGAAAGAGACAAAAAGGAAGAATTAGAAAGAATGTGCGACTCCTTAATGCCTCTGCATATGATTTACTCCATTTTTTTTTGGTCATTGTAATTAAACTAGGATACTGTATTACTGATTAATGGAGATTGCCCTACATGTTTAGGCACGCGCACGTGCACAGAAGCACACACATGCACTCATTTGCATTCTTTTTGAAAAGGTTTAAAGCCTTTTTACAGAAATTTAAACCATAAAAATAGGCACCTGATTTTCTATTGTGCATCGTTACGTATTATTATGTAGAGGTGCATATGTGTGCATAAGACCTAATAGTTATTAAGTGGTGGTTTCATCTATTTGTGTCTATGTGGACAACAAATCCATTTCTTTCTAAGGGACTACCTGACTAAGCTTCAACAAGGATGTTGAATAAAGATGATGCTGAATGCTACTTTCGGATGTCTTTCTGATATACTGGGACTCCAACTCCCAGAGGTTTGCAACTCCTTGCAATTCTAGGAACTGTAGTCCAACCAAAGCTGGGGAGCCCTATGTCAAGCAGGCCAAAGGTACATGGTGGCTTTGTACACGAGGTGGCCCATCCCATCCAGGGGATGCTTTTCTACTTCATGTTCTGTCAGGCAGGATGAATATGGAAACAGAGGCACGAGGAGAAAAGAGGAGTCCAGTTATTATCCTGAACTTCCAAAGGCCAGATTTTGGTTCTCCAGGAGGAAAGGGGTTAGAAGAAGATCAAGATGCTTTCCGGTTAAAAGAAGCAAAAGATCTTCAGAAACAAGAACTGATCTTCGTTGAGCTAGTCAACTGCATAGTCCACCAACCCCAAAATAAAAGCAATGGCTTTGGGGGTTAAACATGCAGTTGCATAATGTTTGTGAGAAGGTGCAAATAAACAGAAAGAATCAAGAAATGTCTGTTCATCTAAAAATATGAAATTGTCTTTGAATTTCACTAGGTTAATCAGACTTCCCTCACAGTAATCAATTTCTGAGGCAAACTTTTTCCTTTCCTTTCCTTTCCTTTCCTTTCCTTTCCTTTCCTTTCCTTTCCTTTCCTTTCCCCTCCCTCCCTTCTCCCCCCCCTCCCCTCCTCTCCCCTCCTCTCCCCTCCCCTCCTCTCCCCTCCTCTCCTCTCCTCTCCCCTCCCCTCCCCTCCTCTCCTCTCCTCTCCCCTCCTCTCCCCTCCTCTCCCCTCCCCTCCTCTCCCCTCCCCTCCTCTCCTCTCCTCTCCTCTCCTCTCCTCTCCTCTCCTCTCCTCTCCCCTCCTCTCCTCTCCTCTCCTCTCCCCTCCTCTCCTCTCCTCTCCCCTCCTCTCCCCTCCTCTCCTCTCCCCTCCCCTCCCCTCCTCTCCCCTCCTCTCCTCTCCCCTCCCCTCCTCTCCCCTCCCCTCCTCTCCTCTCCTCTCCCCTCCCCTCCTCTCCTCTCCTCTCCTCTCCTCTCCTCTCCTCTCCTCTCCTCTTTTGCATTTCTCAACTATCTAACAATTATTGATCCTCTGGCAATGGACAAAACTGCTTAAACCACACAGTGTAAACTGAGTATAAAAACATAAAAACAATACTACCGCTACTAATAATGAAATCAGTACATGCAAATGTAAGAATCCAGTCAACACATAATGTTTCGTATATTTCTAAAAAGACTTCATAATATGTATGGATTTTTTTTTCTTTTTAAAAAGGTCTTTTTATCTTGGCATTAGAAAAATTAGAAGGAGATAGATGCCAAAGAAAACCATCTGGAAAGGGCACTTCAACTAGTTTTAAAGGCACAGTTTCCATGGGATCTTTTAGCTTTGCTTCCACGCTATGTTTTTTTTCTCCCAGTGGTTGTTCTTTTCAGCTTTCTAAACTTAACAGGTTTCTGTGGTCAATAGTTATAAGTGCTATCCTCCTCTTTGCAAGAGTGAAGGTGGATCTCAGAGGAATTTTTTTTCTGATTCAGAGTGAGCTTCTTTGGCAATCGTAAAAAGTGACGCCCACAATAGCTGTGTTGAAAATGAATAGTTAATTGAAATGCTTTTCCAAAGATGAAGCTGATTCTGCACTGATCTTGTCAATTCCAGGTTTGTATTTGCTAGAAGAAATGGGGAATTCTTCTTCTGTACCAGGAGTGTTATTTGAATAAACAAAGGAATAGATTGATATACAGTATCAGAGGCTACATCATAGCACGTTAAATCTTAAGTTGTCTGAGATGGACTTGTAAATTGGTATATGTCAGAAATGGAAGTTATGTCAGGCTGCTTATTCCAGCAATCATGCAATCATCAGTTATTATCAATTGATTTTTTTTTAAAAAAAAACCAATACAAAATGTATAAAATATTAGAATTGTATATAACATGGCTATGTGTGCATTTTACAGATACACACACATCAACTGCATGTAATGCAACATTTACTTATTGCATACTGGACACATATTGCTCCCATTTCCCCCCTTCCCCACGCCCCAAAATATATATCTCAAAGTACTTCATACTCACATAGGCATCCACCACAGCCAGTTGAGCTCAGTAGAGCATCTGATTTTTACCTAGTCCAGGTGTGGCAGCCTGCTTCTGCATCTCCTGCATTTCGGCCATCCTAGTATTCATCCAGTAATACAGTCTTAAGTTAAGTCAGAATAATTCCCTGCTTCTGGACTTTGTGCTTGAAGTGGGAAACACCCCTCCCCAGCCAAAAAAAAACTTTGACTTTGGATTTTGCTGATTAGATAGGTTTGTTGTTATAGAAATGGCTAGTATGTGATGGTGATATTGATGCTGATGCTGATATTATCCATTCATTTGTATCTGATTCTTGGCGACTCTATGGGCCGTGTCTCTCCACAACATCTGGTCTTGCACTACTTCTTTGAGTTGTTCTATGCTCTGGCTGGTGTCAACTTTGATGGTGTCCAGCCACTGTGTTCTTTGGAGGCTTGGTTTCCTTGGCTAGAATATATTAGGTAAAGGTAAAGGTTCCCCCGCACGTGTGTGCTAGTCGTTTCCGACTCTAGGGGCCGGTGCTCATCTCCGTTTCAAAGCCGAAGAGCCAGCGCTTGTCCAAGGACGTCTCCGTGGTCATGTGGCCGGCATGACTAGACGCCAAAGGCGCACGGAACGCTGTTACCTTCCCACCGTGCTGGTCCCTATTTTTCTACTTGCATTTTGACGTGCTTTTGAACTGCTAGGTTGGCAGAAGCTGGGACGAGTAACAGGCGCTCACTCTGTTACGCGGCACTCGGGATTCGACCCGCCAAATTGCCGACCTTCTGATCAACAAGCTCAGCGTCCTAACCCACTGAGCCACCGCGTCCCTTTAGTATATATTACTACCATGTAAAAGTAAAAAGTTGAGGCTGTATAATATTATCCTATTCTTCTGTGCTTAGAAGCATTGGAAATCAATGCTTTCCTTTCTTTCCCCCCTTTTTCCTCTGCCTTTTTTCCTTCCTTACTTTCCCATTATTTTAATTTTTCTTTGTATTTTACATTTCAATAAACTAATGAAAAAATTAAAAGTCAAAAAGTCAAAATAATTCTCATGATATCCATCCCGAGTGGTTTGTGTTTGTCTACAATTCTGGAAGGGTCGATTAGAATTGCGAGTTTGTCACCTGCCTAAAAGACAATCTAGTTTCCTCTCCCAGCGAAGAGATCAGTTACCAATGTTTAGTTTACCTCTACACAGTGCCTCATCTGCTGTAATGAATAAGGACTCTCCATGAAGTGAGAAGATCCTGGTGATGATCACCGCCTTCCAAATAATGGGTGCAACCAAGCAATCAAAGCCCTGCCCCTTTTCAATACCCATTGACCATGTGGCACTTCTGCCAAGAGGGATAGGGCTAGCCCGATTGCCCCTGCCATTTTCAAATTGCCACGAATGCCCGCTATTATATATGATGGAGAGTCTCATTGCTCTTGGTGTGGAACCTTGGATCTGAAGGAGAAGCAGGCTGGTTCTGTCCTGCAACAGAATAAATGGATTTCTTTTAGGGTAAATTTGGCATCAGAAAGATTTAGCCAACAAGGCTTGTTAAGTATAGGCCCTAACTGGGGAAACAACGTCAACTGTATCGGTGCTGCTAGAATATAAATTAAGAATGAAGGGTTTGCTTGCATGCAGGATATTGCATCATGATTACTTTCCTGAAGTGCAATTTTAGATAACATCAAAGTCTTGCAATATTGATCGGACCAAGAGAAGTATTTTAATTTCATGACTCCACTGTGTAAATTTGTGATAAGTTTTCTAGGATTTTCTCCTTGGATTTCTGGAGTATTCATTCCTTTCTTCCTTCCCTTCCCTTCCCTTCCCAAAATCATGTTAAGCCTACTGTATATGTATATGTAGAAGTGTGGGCCTATACATATGTTGTATATAGTATGTTTAGGTGTGTGTCATGTATGTATTCACTTTGAGAGTGGGCAACTAAATTTCATTTTTGATGTGTACTATTGTGCCCATAGTAAAAAATGATAATAAAGGTTATCTTATCTTATCTTATCTTATCTTATCTTATCTTATCTTATCTTATCTTATCTTATCTTATCTTATCTTATCTTATCTTATCTTATCTTATCTTAGTGGTCTTTAGTGTTTCCCACTTCAAAATTGTATTGTCTAGCTGCCCATGTTTCACCAGGCCTAAAGAACAGCAAAACAATGAAGAATGCATCAGTCACTTCAGATATATTTGCCTGCTACAGCTAAGTCAGCAAGATGCTGTCTCAAATTTGGCCTTGATTTCAGTGTCTTTGAGAACCCACCGGCAAAATGAAGTTATGGATATCAGTGCAAGCGTGTCTCAAACATGGAACACTGTTCTTCCAAACCAAGTGTGTGGGGCTATGTATTTGTCATTAATGTGTCATCTAATCACAATAGTGTAGAGCAGTGTTTTTCCACCTCAGCAACTTTAAGATGTGTGCACTTCAACTCCTAGAATTCTGGGAGAATGAGGAATTCTGGGAGTTGAAGTTCACACATCTTAAAATTGTTGGGGTTGAGGAACACTGGGGTAGACTCTACCTTACATTTGCCATTGCCTTGGCCCTGTACTTATATCAAATGCTGGATAGCCATATTTTTCCTTCACTATCAAGCAACTCTGGGTGTAGAGTCTGGACTATTGGCCTTTTGTGACTGACGTTTTTCCTGGGCCCATAGGATTTGATGAATGACACGGTGCAACAATTTCTTTGGATGTTTCTTTACTTTGGATATTCCATTTATTAAGAAAACACATCAAAGCTAATGGCGTCAGTTTGCTTTATTTTCCCCAGTCTGGCTCTGCAAGCAGAATTTACCTCTGGCTAATTGCATTCCAAAGCTTGCTTCCTCCTTGCCTTTTCCTCCTGTTAATGCTTCTGCTTGACTTTTAAAACTGTTTTGTAGACAGAATTTTTATTTTTCTTACTACTGAATACCAGAGCCCAAATTTTCCCTAATGGCATACATATTAAGCAAGCTGTAATTTGCTCTATCATGTAGCTGCACATGATTATTTCTAATTATTCTACTTTTTATTTATGCCATGTTTTAGAGATGAGAAAATGGATAAATATATATATCTACTGTCTGGCTTTTTCTATCAGATTGACACAGGCTTTTTCTCTTTGGTTGGTAGAACATTTTCTCTTCCTTCACTTTCAGTCCTTGAGTGATCATCTGCCCTGAACATCTATGGAGATTCTCAGTCATTCGGGTCATGGTTGTCCCAAAGATGCTTTTTCATGAGGCAACTGGACTTTCTGGTTTTTCCTTTGAAGACATTCTGCTTCTCATCCAAGAAGCTGAAGAAGCTCCTTTGGATGAAAAGCAAAATGTCTTCAAAGAAAAAACAAGAAAGTCCAGTTGCCTCATGAAAAAGCATCTTTGGGATGATCTGCACTGAACAAACCAAGTTCCATGACATGTTTTCCTCTTCAGGTCTTCAGTTGGTCCTTGTCCAGATTTCACTCAACAACTCTCTTCAGCAATCTTCCCTGAATGTGTCTTTGAACCAATAAGCATCTTGTCAAAGAAGATTCTCAGTTACCCAGGTCATGGTTGTCCCAAAGGTGCTTTTTCAAGGGGCAACTATGTTTTTCCTTGAAGACATTTTGCTTCTCCTCCAAGAAGCTTCCTCAGTTTTGACTGAATGGTGGGGAATGGAAAAATTTATATTCCTTGCAGTCATCTGATCATTAGCACTCTCTTTCTGAGAGTCATCAAGGCCACTTGGAGGTATCTGTGCCTTCAGGGTCATCGGACTAGTGCAAAGGGGGTTAAACCTTTTTGGAACTGCTGAAAGGACTCTGTTGTAAACAGGAGATATGTAGTGTCATATCCCCCCCTCCCCATTGACAGTTGGCTGTTCAGTTTTAATGTAGGTGGCCTCTTTGATCCCTCTTTCAACCAGCTCTGTCCAGAATGTGGACTTTGCTGTACTCAAAAGACTGCACTTTGTCTTTCAAATGTGGATGGCTTGCTGAATGTTGTCTTGATGGGTTTGTTCTCCTATGTTGTGCCATGAGTTTCTGAAATGTCTTCAAAGAAAAACAAAGAAAGTCCAGTTGTCTCTTGAAAAAGCATCTTAGGGACAATAAGCATCTTGCTAACCAGCATTTTTCTTTAGTGAAACCAACACAACATTTTCAAGACCCCCCACTATCAAGGTCCATCTTAGCTTGTACCAACCACTGTAAACATCTAATGCTTTCCAGTGATGCTCTTGAGACTCATTTCTCTACCTCTTCCTTCCTCCAATGGCATCATTTTCCCATGAGAAACTAAGTTATCTGTTCTGTAGTCTGCCTCTAATTATCTACACAGTGTTTGTTTGGGTTTTATGTAGATATATTAACAGCTAGTAGGAAACCATAGCTGAATGCAGGTTGTCACTTCTACCGTTGTATCTTTTTTTTATAACTATCACAGGAGTCGTGATGCAGATTGTTTTTTTCTCATTTCTAATGCTGTTTCCAAAATTGTGATACTGTAATAGATAGAAGAAGCCTCAGATACTATGTCACCTGCCTGAAATTCAGTTTATCATAGGTATTGAATTGATTTTTCTGAAAGATGTGGATTTTCCATAGAACCCATCCTCTTTTGTAGCCTTAAATATCTATCAGTCAAACCTAATCATAAACTATACAGGTAGTCCTCGACTTATTACCACAACTGAGCCCAAAATTTATGTTGCTAAGTGAAGCATTTGTGAAGTGAGTTTTGCCACATTTATGACTTTTCTTGCTAATGTTGTTAAGTGAATCATTGCAATTGTTAAGTTAGTAACACTGTTGTTAATTGAATCTGGCTTCCCCATTGACTTTGCTTGCCAGAAGGTCACAAAAGCTGATCACACTCCAAATGTCATAAATATGAACCAGTTGCCAAGCATCTAAATTTTAATCACATGACCATGGGGATGCTGCAATGATCATAAGTGTGAAAAATGGTCATAAGTCACTTTTTTAGTGCTGTTGTAACTTTGAATGGTCACTAAATAAACTGTTATAAGTTGAGGACTACCTGTACAGTCTATATCCAGGGCACTAGAACTGTCATGTCTCACTGTCTGTGGATTCCTATATCTTTAGCACATGAATGATATTAAGGCATTGTACATATATTCCTTAATGTATATTTAAATATATGTATAGCATCTTTTTGGCTGATCATTTTAAAGATTCATAATAGAAGATAAGTAATTAAAAGCAGCAAATAAAAACCATGACAAAGAGAGAGAAGAATGCTACCAATCTCTAATCAGATACTGATGCTAATACTAACAGAAGAGAAAGAACTGGAGAAAATTACAAAATACGAAGGCCTGCAAACAGAAGTGAATGACTGTGGCAGAAGAAAGCAAAAATGGTACCAAGAGTGATGGGAGCTGTGGATACAATCCCCAAACATCTGGAGCACCACTTGAACACTATCAGCATTGACAAAATCACCATGAGCCAATTGCAAAAGGCAGATTTATCTGGAACAGCTTACATCCTGCGACAGTACCTTTAATACCACCAAACAACAACATCTGCCTATCCCAGGTACTTGGGAATGACTCAAAAGGTGGATAAAAATGGCAAATCCAGTGTAAATGTTTGGCGGATCATGCAACCACCATAATAATTGATTAGTGAGAAGATACTCAAGCACAAAAGACAATGTGACATCAAAAACAATGAAACAGAATAGGTAGAATTATTTTACCATATTAAAAATATGTTTAAATAAATTCCTCACTTTGCAGGTGACCTCGATCTGCCCTAAAAAATGAAATCTGATTGGGGCAGTCTTAACTATACACTTGGAGGTACCGTTAACTATATTTACCTCCAAACAAGAGAAGACCATCTAATGTGGGGTCCCAATGAATTGCTTAACTAATAATAAATATAGATACTTCCTTGACAAGGCATATAAACAGCAATCAAACATAATCTGTGAAATGTCTTCTACTATGAGTGAACAACAAATGACTTCCTTTCCTGATATTATATTTTTGGGAAACATTTCACCATGTTTTACCATAGAATCCAGCAATTTGAAACTTGCTCTGGCAAACACTCCTCTTTGACTTTGTGTCAGGTTCAGAGTCAAATATTTTTCTCTTTTAAAATATATTTTGTCCTTGGCCAACCATTTTAGTGCTTATATGCAACTCTATGTCAGTTTGAGCACCGACCTCCAAGGCTTGAAGATTTCCTTGGCCTGTTTGACTGAAAATAAATAAGACTGTGATAGACCATGCTGCACCACAGTTTTAACAAGCTACTTTACCCAAATCAAGGATAGAAGCATGGTGTTCTTTTAGGTAGAGCATGGGTAATCTAAATTCACTTTCCAGAATTCTGTTCTGAATATCTTATATACATGGTGGTATCTGACATATCATGGCAATCAAATCATTTTTTTTAATCAGTGAAGAAAGAAAAAAAAATCTTTTTAATGTTTAAAGTGTTGAGACCTAGGGAAAACAAAACTCAAACAAAATGCTGGACTTTGATCTGTTGCCATGCTTACAGCTAAAGTAACAGGGAACAGTTCTTTCATTTGGTACTGAAAAAAACCCAATCACTGCAGCGTCAAGTCAAAGGAATGCTTAAGAGATCCTGTCACTTCACTGGGCTCTGCAATTAATAAAGTCCCCATTTTCTATTGGGTAAGTAGTAGTTGTGGGTCATAGGGAGAGAATATCTTGGGATTTCTGAATGGGGCCACTTAGCCTCAAAGAGATCTTGTATTATCTGCCTGCCAGCAGATCAGCTTTCCATGTATATTAACAGTATACCATCTTCTAAGTGTGTGGGGTTGAGGAAGAGGCATGGTGGCGCAGTTTTTAGAATGCAGTATTGCAGGATAATTCTGCTAACTGCCAGCAGTTCGATCCTGACCAGCTCAAGGTTGACTCAGCCTTATATCCTTCCAAGACGGGTAAAATGAGGACCCAGATTGTTGGGGGCAATAGGGTGACTCTGTAAACCGCTCAGAGAGGGCTGCAAAGCACTATGAAGCGGCATATAAGTCTAAGTGCTATTGCTATATGGCATTCACTCAGTAATACTATCTAGCCATTTTTTATGCCTAAGCTACTGAAGTAAACTGCAGAAGTACAGACTGACAATTAACTGAGAAAATTAGGTAAGCAAATATTAAACTATCGCAAATGAAATAAATGAATGCATGAATAATGCTTCTATAATAATATGTTCTCTATTTAAACTGTTAAACTCACAGCAACACATTTACATTCACATTGAATATATGATGATACACAGTGATTTCCATAATGCAGATATGTGCACTTTGATAGTTTAGCTTGTGTGTGTGTGTGTGTGTGTGTGTGTGTGTGTATTTATTGCGCAGTAATCATAACATGTTCCAACCCCAAGGACTCAACATCATAGAGAACAAGAATATAATAAATACAACCAAATGAATTTGAAGAACACAACATAACACAAAAGGATAAAAAAAACCCCAAACCTAAATAAAGCCCAAAATAGATGTCCCCACTCAGCCAGCTGGGGTGGAAAGCACCTTGAAAGAAATGGTGGATGGGACTGCAGCTGCATGAAATTTCCAAGGGGACGGGAGATGGGGCACCGGAGTGCAATTGCAGGAAAGGTTAGATGTGCAAATGTGTGCGCATTTGTTCAGAAGGCCTGCATGTAAGAAGGCAATTGGCACTCAGTTTTCTGATGTGGGAACTAGATAGGGTGTAGCAGTGGGGGAATTGTCAAACGGAGGAGCAGAGGAGCTGCCAATCCAGAGCGAGCTGCCAACTCCCTGCCACAGAATCTTATTTTGGACAGAATTTCCTGGACCCGGTTTAGAGTCCAGCCAGCATCAGCCTAAAGCTATGGTGTGGATATGCGGCACTGTAGGACTACAGGGCAGACTCTTGTTTAAGAACACGCAAACCCTTTTCATGCCGGGATCATATTGTTTGCTTAAATAATAGATTAGAAAGATGTAGTTATTACTTACATTATTCTTTTCTTTTCTATCGTCCACAAAAAGTCCAGAGCTTTTTGAAACCGAAGGCAAAGTCAAGAAAATCTCCAATATTTCTAGCAGAATAAGAAAGAAAGGGAGGGAGGGAGGGAGGGAGGGGGGAGGGAATGAGAAGCCCAGGGCCATACTATTCCCTTTACTTGATGGGGTGCGGAGGATTCCACCCCCCCTTCCTCTCTGCTCTACCACAGAGCCTGCCCCCTGGAACATACTCCCCCAGAGATTCAGATGGCTCCTGGCCTGATGAAGTTCAGGAAGTCTTTTGAAAACTTCACTGTTCCTCCAGGGGCTTGGTTAGGACCAGTGTAAACGTCTATGCATGATTATTTCTCTTTTTCCACAGGCAGAGGATCTGTATTCTTGTGGCTCTATTGTTTACTGCATTTAGCATTGTAAGTTGCTCAGTGTTTTATGCAGTTAAATGAATTAATGTGTCCCTCCAATATGGAGAGCCAAAATAGCAGTCAAATACAACATCAAGGCTCTCACCCCCTCTATTTTGCACCCTTTATAAAATGGGCAATCTATCATTTTTAAATTTTATATTCATTTTCTTTATAAATACCTTTCACATTCATATGTTACCTTACTCTGTAATGCAACAATTAGAAGTGTGGGTTTTGTTTTTTTTTACTTAGTAGGTATGTTCACTTAGTGAATTTATATAGCTGCCCAATCTCGTGCAAAGTGGCTCTGCGTGGTGTACAGTCATTAAATGTTTATCTGGCCTCTTTCAATTATTTTCTTCATCTCTTTTCTTGTTGTGGAACTTTGTAGAAGTAGCAATAGCAAGGGAACTAACACCTGCAGCCATTCCAGTTGGTCACTGCGTAATTTTCCTAGAATGTCCTAAGTATCACATTATTCCAAGGGAGTCTACTAAAAAATGTGTCTGCTTCAGAAAAAGAATACTTCAGGTAGTCCTTGACTTAGGACAGGGGTGTCAAACTCAATTTCATTGAGGGCCGCATCAGCATTGCGGTTGCCCTCAAGGGGCCGGGTGGGTATGGTCAGGGTGGGCGTGGCCTACTGGGTGGGCGTGGCTAGAGTGCGTATGTCCTACTGGGTGGGCGTGGCCAGCTCTACATCGTTCGCATCAAGGGTGCCTATGGGGGCCTGGGCAGGAGTGGGACTGATCTGAGGGTCTCTGGCAGAAGGAGGGTCTCTGGGCCAGGGCCAAGACAGTGGGGGCCGTTCCCTCACTGTTTCCAGAATGGCTTCGCGGGCCACATGAAACCACTTTGCGGGCCGGATCCGGCCCCCGGGCCTTGTGTTTGACATGTCTGACTTAGGACCACAACTGAGCCCAAATTTCGGTTGCTAAGTAAAACAGATGGTAAGTGAGTTTTGCTGCATTTTACGACCTTTCTTGCTATGGGCTAGTCTCTGCAGGTTTTTTTTGGCGAGATTTAGGAAGCGATTTGCCATTGCGTGCTTCCTAGGGCTGAGCGAGAGTGACTGACCTAAAGTCACCCAGCAAGGTAGAAGTAGAGCTCTAGGCAGGAGTCAATAGGAGTCAATACTGACTTGAAGCCATCCCCACCACCAAATCCATACAAGAAGTTAAAATATTGGTGATAGGTATAAATAAATCAAATCTATTTTGTCCCTTTCAAACTCTTGTGGGAGACTTTGGCAAGAGACTGGGTTAAGTCTTCTAAGGCAGTAGTGATATGTTGAGATATGTCTGATGATATTGCCCTACAACCTGATTGATGTCCCCTCTCAAGCCCTGAGACACCCCATCCATCAAGGCCATGAAGATGACCTCTTCTCTCCAATCACCCTTGACTGGAACTGCTAAAGGGGGAATAACATAATCTCATTTCTTCTGAAGTTGGTCCAGCAAGAGACCACATTTGGTGGTATCAAATGCAATTCTAATGAGGGCTTACTCCTGACAAAGGTCATTCACAAGCATCACCAAAGTCCTGTCCCTTCCATGTCCAGGCCTGAATCTTTATTGAAAAGATCCAGATAATTCACTTTTTTGAGGACAATTGATGAAGTTGGGCAATGGAGTGGCATGGTGGCGTAGTGGTGAAGATGCTCACCTCCACTTGGAAGGTTGAGAGTTCAATCCTAGGTAGCGGCAGATGTTTCTCTTTCCTAGGGCGCCATGAAAAAAAAATCTGCTGTGATCTCTGTGTAGGTGTCAGGAAGGGCATCTGGCCAGTAAACATAGAGCTCCATCCAGTCTCCCTGACTCTACCCTGAATAGGGACTACAGGGTCATAAAAAGGGAGATTTTTTATGAAGTTGACAATAACTTCCAGACAAACTGACTGACTCTATTCAGATGTATGCATCAATTTTTATATAACATGGAATTCAGATCTTAGTGGTCTGCATCAAGAAAGCTCTGTGACATATTTTGACTGTGAAAATCATTTTTGAGAATCTCCAAAAAGCTTTGTGGAGCAAAGTGTATGCAATATACACATGACAAGCAAGGACATGAGATTATGGCACATTTAATATAAATGCTGTATTTGAAAGAAAATGCAGGTCTGGAAATAATGTAGTCAGTGCTTTTTTGTAAAAGAAAAAGGTGCCGGAACTCACACATGTCATACAACCCACCTTGCCTACCCTACAAGGTTCCATCCAAAAAAGGTGCCGGAACTCAGTTCTGAGCGTTCTATGAGAAAAAAAGCCCTGAATGTAGGAAATGCTAAAGCATAGTGTTTGGTTCGAATTGACGAGGACTCAGAGTGGTTAACACTGAACGAGTTTATTGAATACACAAAATCAACTGTCAACTGTCAAAAGTTGCAACCCTTTTATAGAGAAAGCGTTTGAACTGTAGCCAATACAAACAGTCTATTTTCCCGCTCCTTGGTTGTGGCGTCCAATGATTGCACCTTATTTTCCCGCTTTAAACCTTGCAAAGCTGCACTGTGTTTGCAATCTCTTTCATGGCTTATTGCTAACTATTTACATACACAACACCCCTTACCCCCCAGTTGGTGTCATTTCTTTACAAAATCCATTAGGTATTTTGGTGGCCTATGTATTCTGGACGGGTATCTGTTACTTTGGCTATTAGGGACCCTTCTTCCTGGTTGACTGCTAGGCTGCTGGTTACTATGCTGGTTACTACTAGACCTGGGCTCAGGGTTACTGGCTTCAGATGTACTGCCTTGTGTATTAGGTTGTGTTTGGGATTCAGTGGTCACTGGCCTACTTCGCAGGGGTATTTCCCAATCAATTGGACTGAATTGTTGTTGTTGGGCCTCAGGGAAAGTGTCATCTTGCCCAACCTCTACACCACTTTCTGGCCTAATGTTGTCTGTACTGTTTCCCCTTACTGAGCTTTGGTCCCCCTCAGCCAGCACACACCCCCTAGATCTTTTCCTCAGCTGGTCTATGTGTCTTTTACAGCTCCTATTCCCTTCCCCCTCAATGATGTATGATAGGGGACCTAAGATTTCAGTTACCACCCCTGGAATCCATTTGTCCCCTTGGGCGTAGTTCCTGGCCCAAATCAAGTCCCCCACTTCAAATGTTCTGTTAGGAATGTCCAATTCAATGTTTGGTTGGAGTCTGTCGGGGTGTAGTCTGTCCAACTTGGTCAAAATTTTCCTGCCCCACCTCATTTCAGCTGGACTTTTCCCTGTGGCCGAACAAGGGGTTGTGTGCTGAGCCAACAAGAACTCAGCTAGTCTCTGGTGCCAGTCACCTCGAATGATTCTTTTAAGCGCGTCCTTCGTGGTCCTCACGTTCCTTTCAGCCAATCCGTTGGTGGAGGGATGGAAGGGTGCAGAAGTCTTATGCTTAATCGAGTTGGCCTTGAGGAAATCCTGAAATTCAATAGATGTGAATTGTGGCCCGTTATCAGACACTATTAAATCCGGCAACCCATGAGTGGCAAAGAGGCCCCTTAATGCCTGTATTGTTCTGCCTGCCGTTACTGAACTGACCGGTACTACTTCTAGCCATCTAGAGTAGCTGTCGACCACTACAAGGAACGTTAACCCCTGGAAAGGTCCAGCGAAGTCAATATGAATCCTGGACCAAGGATTCCTAGCTAGCTCCCATTTATGTGTGCGGATGTGTTGTTGTTCAGGCCTGGAACGTTGGCACAGATGGCAATTGGCAACGCATTCCTCAATGTCGTGGTCCAATCCTGGCCACCACAAGTGGCTCCTAGCCAGGGCCTTCATCCTTACTATTCCGGGGTGTCCCTCATGTAATTCAAATAGAATAGCTGATTTGTGAATTTCTGGAATTACTACACGAGTTCCCCAGAGTAAGCAACCCATATGAACTGATAATTCATCTTTCCTTCTGAAAAATGGACTGTATTTTACGTCCGGGTTGGCGTTGGGCCAACCGCTCATGACCCAGGCCATTATTCTCCTTAAGATGAGGTCCTTATTGGTTGCCTCAGCTATGTCTTTAGCAGTTAGGGGCAGATCAGGAATATCTTGTAGGGACATTACTTGTCCCACTGGGGCAGGGTCCTCCTCTGTTGTGCTAAGGGGCAATCTGCTCAGAGCGTCTGCATGACCCATGTCCTTACCTGGTCGGTATTGGAGGGAAAATGAATAAGCTGAGAGGAAAATGGACCATCTCAGCATCCTGGGAGACATAATTTGGGGAGTCTGTTTATCTGTGGTAAACAGTCCCAGCAGGGGTTTGTGGTCTGTCAGTATTGTAAAGTTCCTGCCATACAGGTAGTCGTGGAACTTTTTAACTCCTGCCACTATGGCTAGAGCTTCCCGGTCTATTTGAGCATAGTTCCGCTCTGCCTTGGTTAGTGTGCGGGAGTAGTAAGCAATGGGTCTTTGCATTCCCTGGGCATCTAAATGGCTGATTACTGCCCCAACGCCATAAGGCGAAGCATCGCACGCCAGGTAGATTGGTCTGTTTTCTATGAAGTGGGTTACAGTTGAGCTACTGGAAAGGATGTCTTTTAAGATCTGAAAACTCGCTTTGTGCTTGTCTTGCCAATGCCAAGGGGTCTTCTTATCTAAAAGCCTGTGCAGTGGTTCTGCAATGGCAGCCTTATGTGGCACAAAAGTGTGATAAAAATTTACCAAGCCAAGGAAGGCCTGTAGCTCAGCCTTGTTCCTTGGTTCAGGAGCCCCTTTTATTGCTTTAATTTTTTCAGGGGTAGGGTGGACTCCGCTTTTGTCAATCCTGAACCCCAAAAAATCAGTGGATTTAACCCCTATGCTACATTTTTCCTTTTTTAATTTTAATCCAGCCTTTCTAAATCTACCCAGTACCTGTTCCAGCCGCTCTACTAACATTCCTTCATCTTTTCCAGCTATTAGGACATCATCAAAGTAAGGGCATACTCCAGGTATGCCCTTTAAGGTCCTCTCCATCACTTCTTGGAAGATGCCTGGAGCAGCTGCAATTCCAAATTGCAGTCTGTGGACTCGGAACGCCCCCTTGTGGGTAACAATTGTCTGTGCCTCTGCAGCCTCTTTGGAAACAGTCAACTGTAAGTACGCATGCGCCAAGTCGAGCTTGGCGAAGATGGCGGCGTCCTGGATCGTGGCGAGGACCTGCTTCACCGTCGGGACCGGGTAAGCATGCTTTTTCATTCCAATGTTGAGGGTTGCTTTGTAGTCGGCGCAGATCCTCACATCCCCATTGGGTTTGAGGGGTGTGACGATCGGCGTCTCCCACAAACCGCCCTCAACGGGTTCTAAAACTCCGAGGCCTACAAGCCGGTCGAGCTCGGCCTCGATTTTTTCTTTTAAGGCAAAAGGTACCCTCCGGGCCTTTAGCCTGATTGGGTTTACTGAGGGGTCTAGGTTAAAATTAATGGGGGGCCCTTTGTACTTGCCTAGAGATCCATCGAATACGTCTGCAAATTCTTTGCAGACGGATTCGAGGGTCTTATTTCTGATCACTGAATTTATTCCCCCTATCCAAATTCCCAGGGCAGGAAACCAATTAAGCCCTATTAAGCTGGTCCTATTTCCCTCCGTAACTATCAAATCTAAGACCCCCTTAAACCCCTTAAAGTTTACTCTAAGGCTGGTCTTTCCTTTTACGATTATTGGACTTTTTTGGAAGTCCATTAATTGAATATTTGTTGGACTAAGTGGAATTCTTTTTCCACTTAGTTGTTCGATTTTCTCAAGGGTTTCAGTGGAAATTATCGACACTGAAGCCCCTGAGTCGATTTCCATTCTGCAAGGGACCCCTTGCAGAAGGACTGTAATTTTTAATTTTCCGTCCGGAAAATTGTGCCCCCTTCCCCGCCGTCTCCGATTGACTCGGGCCACCTCCCTTAGGGTTGGAAATTTCACCCGGGATCTAGGGGTCTCCTTACCACTAGCATTGGGGGTTACCTTACCCTCTGGCCACACATCGACTTCGTTCAGACGGGAGTCCCGGACGCGGTTTCTGCAGATGGCCTGGATGTGGCCGGTCTTGCCACAAGCCCTGCACTTGGCGGTGCGGAATCGGCAGGAAGCGCGGGGATGGTTGCCGCCACAGCTGCCACATCGGTTCTGGGTGTCGTTGTCGCGCGGTCTGGTTGCGGTGTCCCGCCACGGTCGTTGTGCCCCGGTCGGTGGTCTTTGCGGTGTTGCGGGTTGTTGCCGGCGGCCAGGTTCCGGCCCCTCGCTTCTGAGTTGTCTTGGTGCCATCTTCCCGAATCGCCTGGAGACTTCGGCGATCTCTTCCTCCCACTGCTGGTCCACCTCCCCGCAGTCCACATAGCCCTCTTGGTTAATTTCGGGTGCTGCCGCCATGCTACTGCGGGGGGGGGTCGCGATACCCGGTTGACTCATACGTTAGGAGTTCGTCGAGCACTTCCTGTAAATCGCCAGTAGGTTTGGCGATTATTCTATTTTGTAATTGTTCATCACGTAAGCCCAGCACGACTCTGTCCCGAATTCTAATTTCTAAATTATCGTATTTGCAACGTACTGCGGCTTCCCTGACGGCAGCGACGAATTTCTGTATGGACTCCCCCGGTCTCTGATTTCTCTTCTCAAAGATGCGCCGCCAAAAGAGTTCGGACCTTCGGGGAGTAAAGTGAACCTTTAGTTTTGCGAGGAGGTCGGCATAGGGCACGCTGGAGACTGGTTGTGGCTGGCACAGCCCGACAGCAACTCTGTAGACCGGTGTGCCGCAAATTGTCAAAAGTGCCGCCGCTTTTTTCCGGTCGTCAGTGATTCCGTTCACTAACAGGAATCCTTCGACCTGACCGATGTATTCTTCCCAGTCTTCGGGGAAGTTAGGGTCAAATTCCTTCAGTGACCCGATTTGCGCCATTCGGAGAATTTTTTTCCTATTCTGCCGCGGCCGCTCGGTTGACTGTGACTCGCTCTGAATTTGCCGCCTTCACGACAATTCTTCCTAATCTCTGGTCTTCTGTCAATCCCACCCTCGTCGCCAGTTGTTTGGTTCGAATTGACGAGGACTCAGAGTGGTTAACACTGAACGAGTTTATTGAATACACAAAATCAACTGTCAACTGTCAAATGTTGCAACCCTTTTATAGAGAAAGCGTTTGAACTGTAGCCAATACAGTCTATTTTCCCGCTCCTTGGTTGTGGCGTCCAATGATTGCACCTTATTTTCCCGCTTTAAACCTTGCAAAGCTGCACTGTGTTTGCAATCTCTTTCATGGCTTATTGCTAACTATTTACATACACAACACATAGGAATGAAAAACAACTTAAATTGTTATTAGTAATCAACAGAAGAAAATACTTGGAACTCAGGACTGAACTGTGGAATCCTTGGTGCTCTCTGAGCTTGTTTGCTTTCCTGTAAGACATTTCATTTCCCAACTAGGTAACATCATCAGTGCTAGAAGTGGGTGGGGTTTGCTTTCTGTTTATATACGAGTGTCTTGCCCTGTCAATGTTAGTAGGAATGTTGTTTTCTTCTTGGTATTTCTTTAATTAGACTGTTGTTTACAGTTTGATCTTTGTATAATGTAATGAAATCACTTTTCACATTTATTTAGTCCCTCCCTGCTCAGGTTATTTATTTATTGTAAACTGAAAGCAGATAATTTGACACTTTGTGCTTAAAAGTGATTTTTTTCTCCCCTACTCCAACACATTCAAACAGCTAGATACCCACAGGAAACACACAAAAGGCCTATTTTAGTTCAAGCTGATTGTAAGCTCTTTGTTCGAAAAACCCTTCATTTTCTATTTTTCAGAGACACTGCTCTGAATAGGAGATGGCTTCTACGAAGTGGAAGAGAGGCCCCATGCACATTTTGCAAGCTTGGCCCTCTGATCCATAAGCTGTTGAATAGTTCTTTTGAGATCCAGAGGTCAGACCAGCTCCTTAAGATAGAAGGCATTCCAGGTCTTCCCGAAAAATAATTTAGGACTGTAATGCCTACATGTTGAGCTTGATTCCCAACCTTAGTAGTGTTATAGGGGTAGTTTGCCATTACTTTCTTCTGGAATTTTTCCTGGCTGTTTAATAGTTCTTGAATTTCCAGGTGGTTCCCTATCCAAGGCCTAGTTGGAGGACCAAACAGACTAACTAGAGCTGACCAAGATTAGCAAAGTGGTTGTCCAGGTCCTTCCCTCTGCTTAAAAAAAAGGTGGCTGTTCTATATTGTTGAAAGAAAATTCTTCATCAGGGTCCTGTCCAAGCCGGGAATAAATAAAATGGAGACTGCTTTAGAAAGAAGGTTGTAGTTTATTGAAGAGGAGAGCCAGGTAGAAATATGACCACATGTAGCAGGGAGTGGTGGGCTTTTATAGCTCCTTTGGGCTTTGTATTTGGAGTTCTTCCTGTTTGAGGCTTTGTATTTCCTGTGTCATGTACTTTGACCCATCTGAGTGTGCCCTTTTGATATTGGTGGGTTAATCTTATTATGTCTCCTGTCCTTAGAATTTGGGTGGGGGTATGTAGATTTTAGGTGTCTTCCCAATAATAGCTTCAAGGCTCCAGCCTTCCTGAATGGATTATTACATCTGCATTTCTAAAAGCTGGTCTCTGATTAGCTTCTACTTGGGGAAGAGGGGATGAGGCTGGTTTCTGGGGGCTGGTTTCTGACTTTTTAAAATATCTTCTCCATTATTCCTTTGGGGAAATATATTTTACCTTTTTAATATTCCCCAAAATATGTCTTTCTCTGGATGCTTCCCACAATATGATGGCTCTAAATGGACCTATTCCAGCAATTCAACCTCTTAGAATCTAATGCTAAAGGTTGTTCCCCATCTGTATGTCAATTGGAATCAATTGGGTTTTCATATCTCACTGGATCAGGTCAATAATGTATTAGCCAATGCCAGCAGATACACAAATTATCTAGGTACAACTGAGAAGACGTGAACAATCGAAGGTTATTCTGTCCTATTTTTCAAATATGCCATGTCTGCCTTAGTTTGGAGTTCAAAACTGTTCGCCTCATATCAAATAATCAGTACCAATAAGAAAGCAATATGTCAAACTGAAGGCCTACTAATTAACTAGACCTTCACAGCTCTTCCTGTCCTGAGAATTTGTGACCTATTCTTGTTATGAGGGAAGAGCATTCATTTCCTCTTTGGAAGTTGAGGTGACATAACCCAGTCTGAGGGATGTTTATCAGCACTTTATCACCATTGTAGCTTTTCCAAAGGATGGTGTTTGAGATGAGCTTTCAGGTGTTTACCAGCTTTTGACACCTTCCTTGGTATGGAGGTCCATGTCAATTCAGGGTTACAGTGTAGAAGAGACCATAGAGGACAAAGCTCAATCTGAATCTTGCTCAGTCAGTGGCTAAGGAAGGGAAACTTGTTAAGTAGGCCAAATACCATGATTATGGGAAATGAAATCTAGAGGGAAGTGGGGAACTAACAATCTGCCAGGCTCTCATTTCTATATCTGGAAGGGGACATGAGCACCGACCAACCTAAGCAAATAGAATACCATGTTTAATATAACCTTTATTGTTGTTGTTAGCTGCGAAGTCGTGTCTGACCCATCGCGACCCCATGGACAATGTTCTTCCAGGCCTTCCTGTCCTCTACCATCTTCTGGAGTCCATTTAAGCTCACGCCTACTGTTTCAGTGACTCCATCCAGCCACCTCATTCTCTGTTGTTCCCTTCTTCTATTGCCCTCGATCTTTCCCAGCATTATAACCCTAAAAAAGGCTAATTTTAATGGCTTTTTTCTTCCCATCTTTTTTATCCAATAACTGTCCTCATTGATTGAAAGGATTATTTATATATGTATTTTCCCCCCTAGTTATTTGATTAATATGCTTGTAGTAGTTTAGGGCAAAGGGCCACAGAGGAGGTTCTGCATACATGATATGGAACTGAGTCAGTATAAGAAGCTTCTATAAAAGCTTCTCCAGAGATGCTTCAAATTGCTCCTTATTTACTCTCTTCCCGCCATCTTCAGTCTTCCAATCACTTTTGACAATAAGCTTAATTAAGCTAGGATGAAACAATTGGGGATATTTAAGCCAAGCAGACATTTATGTGTCATCCTACTTGTCCCAATATTAGATTTTATTACTTTGTGTTTCTTTTCTTTTTTTCCGGTAATGTGTGAGTTTTCTTATGAAAGACAAATGAATAAATAATGTGTAATGTATTTAAAAATAATCACTTAATGATGAGGTGTGGTTTTATTACCATGTGCTTTAAGAGGGGAAATTGTTAGAAGGGCTGCCAGAGCACAAATCACCATTATGTATGTTCCCATTGCCACTTCGGAAGCGCTTCCAGTATGAATGAACTCAGTAGTAATTACCCGAGAAATTACAAGGGATGGTTAGCCTCTCAGGGAGTAAATGGATGGGATAAATCTACATACAGTATATTAATCTAGAGGTATTGATATGGAAGCATAAACATTCTGTATGCTTATGTAAATATTCATTGATGGCTGCCTAGAACAGTGGTGGCGAACCTATGCCACCCATGCCAGAGGTGGCGCACAGAGCCCTCTCTGTGGGCATGTACACCATAGCCCCATCCCCTCCTTCCCCTGTGGCCCCCTCCTCATCAGCAGCCCTCCCAGAGGAGAGTCGCCTCTGGGTGTGGCCCATGCAGAACAGCGCAGCCAGGGACATGGCAGCTGGGCAGTGGGGACAAGACTCCGCCCTTGTGTGCAGATGATGCTGTGGGGGGCATGGCTGCCATGGCACTGCAGGGCCACCTGGGCGATCTGTGGAGGCAGCAGGTGGCCCTGCGGGCAGGCGGAGTGCTGGCAGAGCAGGCAGGGCATGGGGCGGTGTGGTTTTGGGGCACACGGTGTCTAAAAGGTTCGCCATCATGGGCCTCAAATGACCTCTCACTGGAATCTGCTTTCTGGGGAATTTATTATTTTTTTTAAAAAAAAGATTTACATACCCACTCATCTTTCAGCTTACTCTGGGCAATTCTCAATCAAGAATTGAAAGATGTATAAGATCATTTTTAAAACTTTAAAAAAATAAAACACACCCAGTTTAAACATAAAACATTAAAAAAAACAAAAAGCCGGCACCAAATCAGTTGTAACGTTTGATTATCTAATCTTCTCCTGATTGGAGGAGAAAGCCAGATCTTCAAAGCCTTATGGAAGGCTGAAAGGGTGGAGGCCTGCTGATCTTTAGCAGGCAGAGTGTTCCACAGGGCAGGGGCAAAACACAGAAAAGGGAACCCTTCCTGCCTCCCATCAGATGGCAATATTTAAGGGGAAGGAACTAGGAGTGTGCCACCCTATCTGACCCGGTAGGATGGGCAGATGTCCTCAGGGAAAGGTGGTCCTGTAGACAGCCTGGCACTGGGTCATGTAGGGCTTTAAAGGGGATGACCAGCACCTGGAATTGCACCTGGAAAGAAACTGGAAGCCATTGCAGATCACACAACAGAAATGTCACACGGGCAACCTAGTGCCACATTATTGGGCCTCTTGCTGCATTCTGGACATGTTGAAGTTTCCAGTTGGTCTTCAAGGGCAGCCCCATGTAGAACACATTGCAGTAATCCAAAGCAAGGCATGAGTGACCATAAGCAAAGCAAGGCAAGATGGAACTTTCCCAGAGGAAAGTTGAGGTTGGGCTGTTATCATATACTTTATTGGATTTTATTGGTCTTTTTTTGCATTTATTGTATTTCTATATCTTGTAAGCCACTAATAGCCTTTGGAGGTGGCAATGTACAGATTTGATAAAAATAATAAAATAAAATAAAATAAATATAGTAATACAACTAAACAGGTAAATGTAAGAGAGTCAGATGATGGTGCTGTATTAGGAACCAGGAGTTAGTGAGTTCTAGTCCCAACTTAGGTACAAAGCCAGCTGGGTAACCTTATGCTAGTCACTCTCTCTCAGCCCTAGGAAACAGGCAATGGCAAGTCACTTCCAAAAAACTTTGCCAAGAAAATTTTAGAGACTAATCTAAAATTACGAGTTGTTTGGAATCAACACTTCCTTGAAGGCAAAAAAATAAAATAAAATAAAATAAACATATAAATTAAAATTGAAGGACTAAAGCATGGGTGTCAAACTCGATCACGTCACTTGACGTATCGTGATGTATCTCGATGGTTTTTTTGCCTTTGCAGAGCTAGGATGGGCATGGCCTGCAGGTGATACATCCAGCCCTTGGGCAGCCAGTTTGATACCCCTGGACTAAAGTATAGAATAATTCTTTAAAAAGTTTCTGTTGCCTAAATAGCCAGATACATCAAATTTTTTAAAAAAATCACCGGGCTTTTATTTGCTCCCATTTTTTTAACAGTACCTCCTAAAAATATTTTTGCTTGAACTGTTAAAACTGTAAATGTGTATCTCTATGTGTTAACAGATTCTAACATCTCAAGCAGGGCTGAACACGTTTACTGAGAATTATAAAGAACTTGGAAATTAATTATAAATTACAACGCTGGATTTTAATAAGATTGCAACTGAAGCTTTCATCCATGAAATCATGATGTATAGTTATTATTCCACTATTGTTAAAATCTATGTAACTCACATCCCTCTAACCATTCACTGCAGGTGATTTTTCCAATCTACAGCATTTTTCTTTCTTTTTCTTTCTTTTTTTTAAAGTTGTTACCAATTAAATATTCTAAAAAGTTACCTTTACAAACTGCAACTATTAATATGAAGTGGCTAATTATTTGAACAAAAACTCAGCATTGCCAACAACCAGAAACATGCTTAGTTGGAGATAAGTCCTCTTGAAGTCAATGGGATTTATTTCCATGCAAATTTGTCAAGGATTGAGGTTTAAGAGACTTTTAGATCAGAAGGTTGATATTCAATCCTACATTGCAGGTTGCCAAAGGCTGGTCTTCTTTTCCCCGTTGTTCTTGTTTTGAATAAATATCATTGCAAATTGAAACTGAAAAAAGTTTCAATAGCTGGTTGCAAAGTAGTGGATAAGGGTAAGCAGAGATCCTTGGGGGAAAGAAAAGACAATCTCGTTATTCATATTTTATTGATTGCAAGACAAAAATAAGCTTAATGTAGATTGAAGATTAAGACTCAATAACAGTATCTTAAAGGTGCAAATTGGATGATCAGAATCATTATCTAATGTCCCTAGAGACAAGTTCTTTGTTTAATAATGAAATCTGTGACAAACAATTACTGGGTTTTTATACTACGACACTTTTAAACTGCTTGGTTCCTGACCAACTCATCACAATCCTTTAAAGCAGCCATTACACTGGTTTTGCACATTGTGTTGAGGCAGAATGTGGTTTGTTTGCTTTCACTTAGCATGAGTGGGGAGCCTGCTATTATAGCTTGCAAGTTGTGAGTTAGGGTTTCGCATACAGGTAGTCCTTGACTTACAACCATTCATTTAGTGACCAAAGTTAGAATGGCACTGAAAAAAGTGATTTATGACCATTTTTCATACTTACAACTGTCACAGCATCCCTGCAGTCATGTGATCAAAATTCAGATGCTGGGCAACTGGCATGTACTCATGACGGTTGCAGTGACCCGGGGTCATGTGATCACCTTTTGTGACCTTCTGACAAGCAAAGTCAATGGAGAAGCCAGATTCACTTAGCTACCATGTTCTTAAAACTCTACAGATCCCTACTTTACATTTCTCCCCTAGGACCTCTAATTCACAAAGCCTCTAATTCATATTTAACCCATAGACTACCTAGCCCAAATAATTCATAAATAGGTTAGAAAGCAGGAGACCATGAGTTCCAGTCCTGCCTTAGCCATAAAAGCCAGCTGGGTGACTTTGGGCCACTCACTCACTCTCAGCCCAACCCACCTCACAGGGTTGTTTTTGTGAGGAAAACAGGAAGAGGAAGGAGTGTTAGTATGTTAGTTATTTGTAAAAAAAAGAATAAAGGCAGGATATAAATAAATAAAAATAATATAAACCCTCTTGACTTCTCTTATTCCTTTTACTGATTTGTTTATACTTCATTATTACATTTTTCCTAATGATTTTTATTTCCACGCTGGTTTTGATAATAAATCGATTGATCTATTTGCTAAATTTATTTTGCCACCCATCTCACTGTGGGGCCACTCTTAACTTGTAATCGTAGCTTAGCTGAAACTTTTGTGTCTCCTTGCTTTGGCTGAGCCTGTTGGCGGGAAACCTGTGTGTCACCTTAAGGGGGAAGCCACTCTCTTTTAATGAGCTTGTTTCATTATGTTTTCTTAAGGCCGAAGGGACCCTCTGGGGAGTCTGGGCTCTATGGTTAAGTAATCTTTCTTTTAGGAGAAAGCTTTCACATCTTAGCTTCTGATAATAATTGTGGGCTTATCCCCTTAGCCTGAAATGGAAACCTGTAAAGGAAGGTAGAGCTGACCTTGAGGAGGATACTACACAGAACAGTTAAGGGAGGGGACAGAAGAGACTCTCTCACACACAAAAATGATACAACTCTGAGAAAGAGGGAAGCACGAGAGAGGAATTCAGAACACCTTGTTTGGTAGAAGGGTAAGTTAGCAAGAAACTTGAGAGAAGAAGATGCTTTCAAGATTTTGTAATTCTATCTTACTGTAAAAGAGAGCAATTGTGGAATCCCCGCTGTGTCTATTTTTGACCTGGCCTCCCACAAAAGGGCTAAGAACACTAACGCCCCCACCCATGAAAGAGTTTTCAATCATCCTTTGGTGAGCCTCTTTTATTGTGCCTCCTGCTGAAGAACAGGACGAAAAGGTAGGTTAAAAGCAGAGATCTTTCTGAAACCGAAAATGTTTCTTTGCTCGGAGAGGAGCGGATCAGGAAGCCTCTGCCATGCTTTGTGCCTGCCTGAAACTCTTTTATAGATTTGTGCAAATGCACACATCACAGCATGGAAGGCGATCAATAAAGGAGGGCAGTTGTGAAGGGATGGAGTGAGGCCCGTCCTTTTCTCCTCTTTTGTTTTTGGCAAAAATTAAACGGAGGTGGGAAAACATGTTCGTTGGAGGTTCATCTGTTGGCCACTTCTCTTTGGGAGGTGATGTATCTGGGGAAGGCTGAACAAACGTGTAACTGCACCAGCCTAATTTCCTGCTGGTCCCTCAACTGGGTGCATAGCCTAGGTCAGGGGTTTTCAACTTTTTCACCCATTGTACCACTTTTAGGATAAGGCACCATCCGAGTACTACCAGTCACCCAGCAAGGTGTCAAAAAAAATGATAAAGTACAGGTAGTCCTCGACTTACAACAATTCACTTAGTGACTGTTTGAAGTTACAATGGCACTGAAAAAAGTGACTTATGTCCATTTTTTACACTTATGACTGCTGCAGCATCCCCAGGGTCATGTGATTTACATTCGGATGCTTGGCAACTGATTCATACTTATGACGTTCAGTGTCCCAGAGTCATGTGATCACCTTTTGCAACTTTTTGACAAGCAAAGTCAATGGCTGGGGGGGGGCGTGGCCAGCTCATCACTCAGTTTGCAAGGTGCCTATGTGGTGGGGGGAAATCCGTGGGTCTCTGGTAGAGGGGGGTGGGACTGGGGTGGGTATCTTCCTTCCCTCCCTCTCTTTCATTGTTCCTTCCTTCCTTCCTTCCTTCCTTCCTTCCTTCCTTCCTTCCTTCCTTCCTTCCTTCCTTCCTTCCTTCCTCCACCTTTCACCCTTTCCTTTATCTTTCCTTCTTTCCTCACCTTTCTTCCTCTCTTTTCCCTACTCACTGTTCTTCCTTGCTTTCTCATAAAGAGCCTTGGTGGAGCAGTGGGCTAATGCCTCCTTAATTGCTGCCTGCAGTTAGTGCAGGTTCGAGTCCCACCAGGCTCAAGGTTGACTCAGCCTTCCATCCTTCCCAGGTAGGTAAAATGAGGACCCAGATTGTTGGGGGCAATTAAGCTGACTTTGTAATAATGCTGCTTGGGGTGTGTGTGTGAAAGCCCTAATAAGCAGGCATATACATAGAATGAAGGCTACTGCTAAGCACATTGATTTGTGCTTTAAATTGTAAGCCGCCCTGAGTCTTCGGAGAAGGGCGGGATATAAATGGGATTAAATAAATAAAATAAATAAACATTTCTCTCTTCCCTTTCCTTTTCTTCCCTTCCCTTTTTAAATCCATTTATTTCTTTTCCTTCCCTTCCCCATCCACGTACTTTCCCTTTCTTCCCTCCCCATTTGTTCAGCTGGTAAAATTGTCTGACAGATCCCTCCAGGGGAGTTAAAAGAAAAAAGGAGAGACAAGGCAGCTTTCTCAACCGGGCACCCTCCAGCGGGTGGGGGGCTTGGTGTCCTCTCTCGCCAAGAAGAATTGTGGGAATCGGGTGACCTGGAGGACCACCTGGTCTTGCCGGAGCTCCTTAATGTTCCCGGAAGGACAAGGGGGTTTCTCTGGGGACGTCAGGATGCCACCTTACTACCTGACAGGTAGAGACTCGGGGCTGCTCCTCTTTTTGATCCTGGCTGGGAAAAGGGGCGTGTGTGTGTGTGTGTGTAAAAAAGACAGGATGTGTCTCCCCACTCTGGAAAGCCCCGCTTTCCCCAGCACATTGCTCCTGGCCTTATTCCCAGGAGAGGAAGGTTGCCTGCCGTGCTGCCTCGGGACCCTCCATGGAAGCCAAGAGGGCCAGGAGCAAAAGTGTAGCTTTGGCTGGGGAGTTCAAGGAAAGGGCCCCTGGGAGCACTCCGGGGGCAAAGAGCCAGAGCACTCCCCCGAGGGCATCTAGCCCGGCCATGCCATTGCAAGGCCCCATCAGGGGCAGCACACTCTGGCTTCCTGGGCTCAAAATTATATATATATAATTTTGGGGTCAATTGTGATTGTAAGTCGAGGATTACTTGTATACATTGTCCTTTACTGCATGATGGTGCAGGAAATTCCAGCAAGGATGACTACTCTCTTAACAAGTTATCAGGCCTCTTCACAGATTGAACAGGTATATTTATGGTGGCAGTTGTATTCTGGCGGTTTTAAATCTGCTTACCATAGATGTTTTAACTTTTTTTTTCTTTTTCTTCTATCTAAGCCAGGGGTGTCAAACTCACAACATCACTTGATGGGTCACGACGTATTGCAGCTTTTTCTCCATTGCCAGCAATGGGGTGGGCACAGTTTCAGCATGACGCATCTGGCAGTTTGACACCCCTGATCTAAGCCACTCACATCGTTTTGACTGCAGCAGCATAGGAATACGTTTAAATACATCAATCAATAGCTGGCGTACCAGCTGAAGCTGAGGGAAGTCCTTCTAGCTGTAACCTCCTGCCCCTTATTAAGCAGCAGCCTTAAGGCCTGGAGGATCCCTAACTCACAAACCAACATATTTGGAGAGAATATGGTCTTACTTAGAGTAATTACTAGAACCAACATTCTGGGACATTTACTGATATTCAACGACTTAGCGATTTAATTGAGCTTCTTTTTTCTCCATTCTGAGGCTGACAGCTTCCAGTCTCTTGGACCAACCTTTGCAGAAGTCTCCAGCTTGGCCCAGGGTAGCAATAGGCAATAGCATTTCTGAGTACTGCTGACCATTCATTCCAAATAGATGTATGACCTCCACCAGGGACTTCATATGGAAATTCAGATTTAATCAGGAGAGTTTCTACATTGGGAACAATTGGTTTATCTTATATGTAAGTACGATAGTCCGGTCTTATGTCACAGATTGGTGACAGCTGACCAGTGAATTCAGAGACCTGTGATCTGGACACTGAGTTTTAATTTTGTACCCTAAATAAGGAGATACTAATGCCTAGCTGCCACGGGAAAGCTGTACGGCTTATTTAAGTTTTGTGAAGACTAGCGCAAAACATTTTGTATTCTCGACAAGTAATTACATGAGGATGTGGGTGAATGTAACCTGCCTATTAATGTCAGACGGAGTAGCAATAAAGTCTTCATTCAAATTGCCAGAAAATGGATTGCATCCACAAAATGTTTGTTATCTTTCCTGACATAGCAGGTGCAAGTTTTATTTAATTCTGCATTTATTTCTCCATGCATTTAGGCACCTTGCATAGAAATACATAAACAGATTAAAGAAGAATATTTAAAGCGATAGTATTGGGAGAAGCAAGTAATAATGATTTGTATTTTGTAGGGAAGGGAGAATAAGGAAACCAAGTTGAAACTCTCCTTTTTTAACCATCCTGCATTAATATTATGCAACAAACCATTTTCTCCTCAGTCTGATGTTTACAATTCATTGCTAATCAATCCTTCCAGCTTTTGACTTTATTGATATGTGGATTGGGTAGCTATTTGTGTAGGATAAACAAGATACTCCAATTTCAAGGTTTGGGTACTGTGTGGAGAAGAAACAATCACTCTTGAGAGCTTTCCTTTTTATCCTTGTGTTCTCTCTCTCACACACACAAAACTGTGGTTTAGTGGGTTTATGAATATTCCCCAGCAACCCCTTCACCAAAAACCCAGAACTGTCCCATTTAAGTCCAGCCACAAGCAGACCAATGCTAGTCCACAGAGCAATGGCCAATGAGTCCACAAGGCACTTGAAAGTTTCCCAATCAAAATAAACCCACCAGACAACATTTAATCCCCAATACAAGAGGATTCACAAGGCACAAGTCAAGGCATGGTGTCAATCCAAAGTAAGGCAAGAATCACAACGACCAGAAAACACACAGCTAGGGAATGAGCATGTTGTTCTCAGCATCACTTCCACCTGTCTGCTGTCCTAACTACCCAGCTTCCAGTGCTTCCAGTGTTAATGCATCCTTGAGCCTGATCTAATTGGTCTTCTAATTCTGTCCCGTTCTTCAGTTCTGAAGACCAGGTTGTTTGATCCTGCCACATCTCACAGAAGCTAGCTCATCTCAACCTACCATCTGTGATCCAACTCTGAAAGGCATATGGGAATTACCTTCGCTTCAGATCTAGCCTGTGAACTTCCTGCAAAAATTAGCCTGTTGAGGACTCATTTTTCTTTTCTTCTTTTTAGTTAGGCAGGACTGTATGTTTTGTCTCCAGGAATATAACAACAATGGATAGTATTAAGAAAGCCTGCATGAATCCAGACAGTCACATCCTTCTCCTCAGCAGGCAAATATTCTTGCCCGACTTGGACAAGCCATTTTGCTAACCTAGTACCAAATAAAATTGATTCAGAATGAATCAATTAAAGTGGGGGTGTGTGTCTTCCAAAGTGGATGGAATCTGAACCGCCCTGAAGTTCCATTAACAATCCAACAATTTTATGAAGACATTGGAATTCAATATATCAATAATTCCCCTCTCTCCATGCTTTCCATATTAAAAAACAACAACAATGTGTGGAAACCAATGTTTTTTGGCCAATTCTTTCTTGTAGGAATATTATGGATGGTTTAATTTAGTTCCATTTTGGCTTGAACATCTCTCCCTCCCTATCATACCATTCCTTTATCTCACCTTTATTCAGTCTTTCCACTGAATACCTTTAACAGAGATGTATGAGAATGCCTGCGTTATTGGTATTGTGGATGCAAATGATAGGGCTGGTAGCAGGGGGGGTTAATGAAAACAAAATTGTGAATTTACTTGGCTGATCCAAGCTTCACAGCTCTTTAACATGTATGGCATGGACTGCAGCATGTAAAAAAGGAAAGGATTTCAGTCCCTCAGTTGTGCCCACTACTTCAATATCATTGATCCCTCACCCCTGCAGATGCCCTGGATAGTAGACCCTTTACCTTAATCCAGCACATTTACAATTGGATAATTCCAAAGCTTGCCCTGAAATGATTTTTTTTCAAATATTCACCCATTCTTCTTTTGAGGCAGATATAGTAATGATAAGGAAAGGCCAGCATTGCAATCTCCAATTGTCCGCCAAAGAGGCAATGAAGAAGTTGTTTTGAATTAATGCAGAAAGTGTTCCACTTTCATTTTTTTAAAAAAAAACCAACCTAAAATATAAATAAATGTAAAAGACCCAAATTCTTCAAAAACTCAACTCTTGCTAAAACTGAAGAGCCCAACAGCCTTAGATCATTTGCTTTTCTGTGCTGGCAGGCTTGTTTTCATGGCTCATTAGCCAGCTATTTTTGTTAATATATTAGAGTGCCATCACACCACTCACCCTCAGCTTTGTCCATATGTGGAAGGAAGGCAGCAAAAAGGTCTACAATTTTGTGAAGCCAAAAAGCTTAAAGGAAATCTATGTAAGCCTCAAAGTGATCTGAAGACAACTGGTTCAATCTGATGCCTCCCATCCTTTTGAAGTGTTGGTTTACAGACTAGCTTTGAGGATGCATAATTCTTTGCACCAGGGAGCTCTTGTGGCGCAGTGGTTAAAGTGCAGTATTGCAGGATAACTCTGCCAACAGCCTGGAGTTCGATCCTGATGGGGCTCAGGATTGGCTCAGCCTTCCATCCTTCCGAAGTCAGCAAAATGAGGACCCACATTGTTGGGGGCAATAGGCAAACAATGCTCCTTCATTGTAAACTGCCCAGAGAGTGCTATGGGGTGGTATATAAGTCTAAATGCTATTGTTATTGCTATGCATGTTTACTTGGAATATCGCCTACTCTGGAAAGTGGGTCATGCTCCCAAGAAAGGTATAAGGAATTGCACTGAAAGTTGTTCCATCCTTAAGGTCCAGCACACTTCTGAGCTTAGCTCTGGTTAGATCTTCAGCAACTCCCAAATTATTACTCCTAGAGAAGATGAAAAAGTCATTTATTTTTCATGTCCAGATGTTTTTCCTCCTGTCAAAATAAAAAATGTGTGTCTTTGAACGTATACACATGCAATGAAACCTTGATTTAATGGAGTAGTTGGGGAAAGAGGCATCCAGTAGACTCCAATATTCATTAAATCTGAATGTATATTATTTATGCAAGTAGATAATTGTGCATATGATGTAATCGATGCAGTGACATTAATTTACATGACTCAAATGGACTTTGTTATTTTCGGGTGATGGCTGGTGGCCAATTTTGTTCACTGAAGCGGAAATTTACTAAACCCGGGCCTATTAAACTGAGGTTTTATTATACTGTTATATGTGCGTGCACACACATACATGTACACACACAAACACAAACTCACACACACACACAAATTGGTCACTCTTTAAAGTTGATATTTTAATACCTTACAATCTGTTTGAACATTCTGTTGGCTGACAAATGCAAAGTAGATTTCTGCAGAAAATTAAATATATAGAATAAGATGGGGAACGTCACTCCAAAAATTAGCACAGAGAGAGAGAGAGTGAGAGAGAGAGAAATAGAAGGAAGGTGGGAAAAACACTTTGATTTATTTCAGTTTAACTATAATTTTATTTCCTCCTTGTCAAAAAAGACAGACTTGTTTCTATATCTTGGATGTAAATATAGTTAATGTGCTGAGGCTGCAATGCTTCCAGCCTGGAGGTCATTTAATAGTGACATAAATTATTTTACTGACTTTTCCGGCAAGTGAGCTATGACTCCATGTCGGATAAATGAATATCATAGGCATGTGCTGTTCCATCCTACCAAATATGTGGAATTTTATTTTCTTCTTTCTGTTGAAATGCTAGAGATTAACATGGATGATAAAAGTGGTGATATCTCTCTCTCTCTCTCCCCCTCCCTCTCTCTCTCTCTCCCTCCCTCCCTCCCTCTCTCCCCTCCCCTCTCTTTTTTTTAACCAACACTGAAAAATGAGATCTAGTCCATTATTATGTCAAAAGTGGCAATTTTCTTTTAAATTAAGGAACCTTCTGTCGATATCAAGCTTCTAATAAACTTTCTGGAAAAAAGATTTTAAAAATGTTTGCAAAGAAATTTGGGACAGAAAGCCCTCCATTTAGTACTAAATGCTGCTTTTAAGGTCTAATGTTGAATTGGTTAGTAATTTGTAGGACTGTTATTTCAGTTTTGTTTTGTTCGACCGTAAGCACTGAAGTGCCTTCGCTAGATAGCTAGTCCACACATAATAGAGATTTCGCTGGCAGAAGAGGAACATCAAATAAAAAGGTCAGCTTTGAAGAAGTTTCAGACTGTTGGAAATGAGGCTTGAAAATGGAGGGGGGGGTGAGGAGATGATTTACAACTGAGCTGATGACTAAGTTCATAGGGATTTTTAGAAGTGATTCTTAAGTATCTTTAAAACTGAAATATGGGCTCTTACTAGAGATGATAGAAACCATCAACCAGTCACTTAAAAATCTGTATTCTTCCCTAGGATGGGTACTCCAGGTTGGTTTTTGAGCAATATGATTTGCTCTCTACTTCAGAAGAATAGAAAAATGTGCTTCCTTTCCACAAATTATAATAGAGATACTAGGACAGACACGCACAGCAAACTCTTAAAGCAGGAGTAGACAATCCTCTTCTTCCAGATTTTTGCGGTACAATTTCTAGAATCCCTGATCCGTAGTTCACACCTGATGGACAAGATGGGAATTATAGTCAAAGCACATGCAGGACATCAAAGTGTCTATCTCTGTCATAGGACAAAACTGACATGTAAAAAGATAATGTTTTTATCAAGTCAGACTTGACTCCTGGTGATTCTATTGACATATTGATGCAATTTTCTGGGCAACAGAGTGGAAATAGTTTGCCATTACATTCTTCAGGGATGTTTTTTGACCTTCTTAAAGAAGCATACAGTTTTGGTACTTCCCATCCAGGTACCAATCAAATTTGACTCAACTTAGCGTTTTTTGGAGATCATCCAGTCAGCTAGATGCCACCACCAGTTATGAACCACAGTGGCTCCAACCTATTTCCTTAGGATTGGAGTAAGGCTTCCAAATCTGGGCTGCAAAAATCTACATTAGCACAACATCAAAGCAAAAAGTTAGTGTTCTTCCTATCAAGAGAACATTCAGCACTAGAATATTGGGCTATTTAAGGGTGAGGTTAAAACAAGGAAAGACATTGTGGGTAGGTCTAGCATGTAACACTGTAATTCAGCTTTCTGTAACCTGTAGAAAGGGTAGGGTTACAACTTCCAGTTGGCTATTTGGCCTTCAAATTCTAAGAACTGGTGTTTATATTTATCTGCTTTGTCCATAAAATGCTGGATTAGGGCTAGGATGCTTTTAGGAAGTCCTCTCTAGAGACAGGTCTTATTGCTGTATTAATAGTAGGATGCCACAAAGAAAGTGCTTTTCTGCCTTCATTGCCTTCATTTTGCATTGCTTATGGGAAACAAATACTTTTGTAAACAGCTATAACAATCACAGTTGTGTGATTCATAAATAAACAATTAACTGGAGAGCTTTTGACAAGCCTGAAACATAAGAATCTAACCAGTATAAGGAATCCTAGCATTCTTGACTTATGGTCATCCACTCTCTATTTAAACACAGTAGGTTCCATTCTTAGCCAGATTTTATCATTAGACATTTTTTCCCCTGATGTCTAGTCCAAATCTATTTCCTTCCAATTTAAACCTATTTTTCTTGCCCTGGCTTCTGAACATCTCTGAAGAACTTTATCCTGTTTTCTAACTGATAGTCCATCAGCTACTTGAAAACAGCTATCATGACTTCCTGCAATCTTTCCTTTTCCAATTTCTATCTACTCAATGACTCCAACTGTTCCTTGCACATTTTTCCTTCAAAGCTTCTTATTATCTTGGTTGTTCTCCTTTGAACATGCTCTCAAAACCCTCTTGATTGCTAACTGCTAATGGCTACTTTTATGTTTATAGCTTTCATGGCAATGTATTGAGACATCACAAATACAATGGTCACCAAATCAAAATGTTTACTGAATAATTCTTCAGCACAAGAATACTTATTAAGTAGTATTAAATCTTCCACTAACACATTACAAACATAATTTCTATATCTATATATCTATATAAATGAGGGTACTAGTTTAATTTAACTTTAAAAGAACCTTGCAATTATGTGATCCTGATGAATGTTAACAGTACACTGCAAAAATTCCTTACAAACAATCAATAGGAGAGGACAAATCAATATAAAATGTCTTAACCTAATTGTTCTGCGTTCCAATAGCTTTTAAAAATATTCTGAAGAATCATTTCATATTGACTAGTTATCACTTCAAATATATTACAACTGAGAGGTCAAAATAGCACTGTTTCTTTAACTTATTTTGTTCTACAGAATGATGGCAAAAGTAATTGTAAATTAACCTAATACTGACATAGAAATGGATGGATGGACAGACAGATAGCCACCTGCCAAAAAGAAGTGATGGCCACCATATAGTTAGAAGCACAAATTTCTGCAATTCTTTCTTTCATCAAATCTTTCAGTTGAAATGAATCTTGTTATTAATATTCAATTGAGCATGTCAGATACTTACACTCTCTGATGCAGCAAGCAGTTAGGATCTTCAGTAAGAGCACTGGTTTTGAAATACAAAGGAAAATAAATAGTGTAATTATACATCTATTTACTTGGAAGTAAGTTGCATGGTAATACCAATGGTCTTATTCTTTGATGCATGTTGTTACAATCACAAAGAAAGAGAAAGTAGGTTGACTTCTGACATAAACTGGGCACAAACTGTCCGCTAAGCTATACTGTGGCTTGTATCTTTGCAGCTCAGTGTCTGAACCCAGATGTGGTTGGCAACCTATAGTTTACAGCACAGTGTTATATGCGAAGCAATCCACTATGGCTTGTTCAATAAGCCATGTTCAGCGTATTGTGTAGGCCTAGCCATTTAAGATGAAAAAATTTAAAAATGCAAAGAGGAGGGCTGTTTGGTTGGGATTGGATTGAATCAACCATATTATGCTTTAGCACCAGTGCTTTTTTTGTAAAATAAAAAGGTGTCGGAACTCACACATGTCATACAACCCACCTTGCCTACCCTACAAGGTTCCATCCAAAAAAGGTGCCGGAACTCCGTTCTGAGCGTTCTATGAGAAAAAAAGCCCTGTTTAGCACAATGTATGAATCTATCTTCCTCTCTTAGAAAGTTACGTTCCCTTTCTTTTCATGACAAGCTGGATTCTCCTTTAAAAAGTTCCTTTTTCAACAGGCCCCCAAGGTGAGGGGACTTGTAACTGCCACCTAATATTGTATTCATTTCTTACTTAGCGTGTTCTCCTTCTCTCATTTGACAGATTAGTAATATTCTTGTTAATGGTCAATTGTTTTCTCTGGATCTGTTCTTAATGAATTCTGTATCACCTAGAGTTATTTCTGCAACTAAGGTGGGACGTTAAATGGACTAAATAGTAAATACAAGAACTCCTGAACATTTGCTTACATTTTTTTTGTAGTGCTGTGTCGGAGTTGTCAAAGCATATCAAAATTTGCTTATATTTTTTTCTGCAGTGACATGTTAGAGTGGCAAGTAATGGCAAGTCGCCTTATTATCATTGTTACAGTTTAGAGGATGAAAACCAGGATTTGGGTCCCAGAATTCTTGCCACCTGGAAGAAAAATTACAAAGCGGCATAATGCATGCAATGAAAATTATTAAAAGCAAGTGAACTATTGTTTTAGCACTTTAGAAAGCCTTAGTAAGATGACATTTGGAATACTGCACCCAGTTCTGATCACCACAATATAAAAAAGAGGTTGAGACTCTGGAAAGTATGCAGAGAAGAGCAACAAGAATGATTAGGAGGCTGGAGGCTAAAACATCCAAAGAACTCTTACAGAAACTGGGTATAGTATGTCTAGTCTAAGGGAAAAAAGGACTATGGGAGACATGATAGCAATGTTCCAATATTTCAGGGGCTCCTACAAAGACGAGGAGGCCAAACTATTTTCCAAAGCACCAAAAGGCAAGATGAGAAACAATGGATGGAAACTAACCAAGGAGAGAAGCAACCTAGAACTAAGGAGAAATTTCCTAAAGGTGACAGCAATCAGCCAGTGGCCTTCAGAAGTTATGGGTGCTCCATCACTGGATGCTTTTGAGAAAAGACTGGACAGCCACATATCTGAAATGGTAGGTTGGCAGTAGGTTGGCCTACTGGATCCCTTCCAACTCTATTATTCTTTGTTCTATGCTTCATCAATCTGACCAGAAAAAAACATTTCTTATATCCTGTTTGCATGCCTGCAGCTGGTTTATTAGAGTTTCTCAATATTAGCTCAAATGTTTCCTTCAGGAACCCAAGATGGTGAATATCGCTGTACTTGTTTAGATGGCAGACAAAAAGCGAAGGAAAAAAAGAAAAGCAGCAGTTTCTCTTTGTTAGTAAATCATTTTAGCAACTCTAGCATAATAATTCTCTTAATTTCCTAATGCATTTTTACAGTAAAGCAGTACAGTGTAGAACAGTAAAGCACAATAATGCATTTTTAAGTGTTATCATTAAATTATTATTTCAGATCAATGTACTAGCTGCAGATTGCTGTGTAAAAAAAGTATTTCAAGAATTGGGTAATGTATTGGCCTTATATACTTAAATCACTTGCTTTATGTCTAACTGCTTGCTTAATGGATGACCTACTTTTGTATGTTATGTAACGGTCGCTAGCTGAGCTAGACTTGCTATCTCCAGTCTGTTAAGTAGGTTTGGGATGGGAAACTGCTACTTTAAATCTATTGGTCGCCACCTAGAGGCCAATCATATAAATAGCTGTGCAGCAGCTATTAGCTTGCTTCTGTTATGTTCTGACTGAGAATAAACTTGTTGCTGTTTAAACACTTCGTGTCGCTTAATGCCTTCAAGAACTGAATACTTAACAAATTGTACTCATACTGGGTAGTGAATGGCTGCTTTTCGAGTCTGGTCTATAAAACTACACATCCTATTTAATGGTAAATAACTAAGTTGGGAGAGCAACTTCATTTTATTTTCAGTACTATCGTATTTGGCCTGGAAATAATCTGTCATTTAGAAAATGAGACTAAATAGACTAGGAGAACAAAACACAGCTGACTAGGCCCAGCAGTTGAGTGAACAGACATGCATGTAATTTAGTTATTTCCTTTTTCAGGCCCAGCAGTTGGGATGGTTAATTAATGAGGTTAATAATGACTGTTCACTTTCTGTGCAGTGTCTTACGTTTAGGCCAAATTCAAATGGTAAAAGAGTTTGTATTTGCAAAACTAGGAAGAGGAAAGGAAAAAGAGACGAGGAAAAGAGGGTTGACTGGCAGAAGCCATATTTAGAAGCCATATTTAAAAGTACAATATAGACAGAGTTGAAGCAATGATTTATGGTGATGGCATAACTACTCTGGAGCCCCAATGGGGGTGTAGCACATTGGAGTAGAGAAGACCCCCATCTCCTCTCTGTGTGCACTTTGCTACCTCCCTCTCCATCCTGCTTAGTTTTATTTAATTCAAATTTTTAAATTTAAGATCTTTATTTATTGTTTTAATATTTTATTCTGCATTTTATTCAATGTCTGTAAGCCTGCTAGAGTAGTCTTTGGCAAGATGGGAAGCATACAAATTTGATGAACAAACCAACCAACCAACAAACAAGAAGAACAATGGAGAGAGAAAAATCCATGCAAAGGGAATTGCTTTATCAGGAGAACTGCTAGTAAAATTTAAACACTAGGAGAAAAACGAAGAGGCACACTATTTTGGAATTGCTGGACCATGTTACTGTCTTAGACTGTGTTGAGGGGGGAGAGAGGGAAGGCTGACATGCAAATTGATGCTTATTAAATATAAAATTAGGGCTAGGCTGGACCAAGAACTTTTCAAAAGCTTGTTGGGAAGATCAAGCAAGCAAACCTTCCATCTCTGGAAATTATGAAATGCAGTACAGGCAGTCTTTGACTTATGGCTGGTTGCTTAGCAACCCTTCAAAATTATGACAGACCTCCCCAGGGGCACACTTATATAATCTAGTTCTGAAATTCTGATGACGTGATCACATGAACGCATTTTGGGTGCTCGGCAACTGGCCCACATTTACGTCTGTTGTCACATGACTACATTCTATAATGTTTTTGCCCCAAACTGGCATTTATGTCTAGGTTGTTTGTTTGTTTGTTTATGGCAAAACTCGCTCATAGCAAACAATTGGTTTGCTTAACAACAGCCCTGCTCACTTAACAACTGCCCCCCCAAATGTAAAATCAGGTCAGTCACATAGGTTACCTGCTTTCTGACTATCATGACTTCAACCATAATGGGTGAGCTCCATTACATTCATAAACTGAAGACTACCTTCAATTCCATTCTTAGGCCTTATCGGTGTTGCCAGGTTGCCCTGTGGATGGTGCCTGCCAGCAACCTTGTTTAGATGGCAGAAATGGGTAAAGCTGCTTCAATTGTCATTACTTCTACAGATAATACATTTGAGATCTCTAGTGAAACAATCCTGATTCACCAACACCTGTTGAATTTTTAAACCTGTGGGAGGCTTATCTATTTTTACAACCTAATCACTAAAAAATTAAACATTATTTTTCCCCTCCCCCTGTGGATATTAAACATTTTTTGGCCAATAAAAACCATTTTCCTGGCTGGAATTCAAGGAACCAATACTAGAATAATTAAAAATTATTAAGCAATAAGGACTATAAAGTTTTAAAGGTGCACCTTAGTGAACCAATGAATTATTTCCTTCTCTGCTGATTTGAAGGTCAGTGATACAGGTAATTATGCTGAGTTTGAGGTGATTTATGAAAGGCTTTAATCCCTCCCATTACCTGGAACAATATTGGTTTAGTTTGTTTAATATTAGGATTAGATGGCTATATTTAATTGCTTCATAGTTTTAGAAAATAGCCTAGAAGTCTTTTTTAAGTGGTTGACCTAAAACAGAGGTCCCCGACCTATGGGCTGTGGCCCACCACCGGGCCGTGGCCTTTTGGCTACCGGGCTGCGTGAGTAGATGGGCAGTGCACACATACATGTGCGCATGCTCACCCTGCCTCATGCTACCGTTGCTGAAAGTGTTGTGTAGGCAGTGGCAGCGCCACTAGTATCACACGGGTGGTGACATTGCCACGAACCTTGTACAGGCAGTGGGAGCACCACGAGCAGCAGATGGGCGGCAGTGCACCACATGCAGGTGGCAGCATTGCCACAAATCTTGTGCAGGCAGTGCCAGCACCACAAGAGGCAGGGAGCAGATCACCTCATGAGCCTTGCATGGGGCAACAGGGTGATCTTCATGCCAGTGGCAGCATCACTGTGGGCCATGACACAAGCCTTGCACGGGGCAGTGGGGAGATCTTTGCACCGGTGGCAGCATTGCTGCGGGCCGTGGCGTGAGCCTCACTTGGGGTGGAGGCGTGATCCTCACAGTGGTGGTAGCATTGCCATGAGCCTGAGGGTGGCGTCACAAGCCTCACACAGGTGCCAGTGTCACTGAGAGCCTCACATACATGCTTGCGCCCCTGTTTGCATGTGCACATGCTTGCAGCCTGTTTGTGTGCATCCATGCACATGTGGCTACATTCATGTTTGCGTATGTGCATGTAAGGCGCCTTCCCCTCCCTCTCCAACAGGGCCGCCAACCCAGAAAGGTTGGAGACCCCTGACCTAAAATACATGCATGCTTTACTTAACTCTGAATCTGCAACTGAGAGCTTGCTTTTATACCAACAATAAATACAAGAATTAGCCCCAAAGCATTTAGTATATTCCACAAGCATTAGTCTTCAACTCCCATAATTCCCAGCCTGGCATATTAAAAAGATATGTGATAGGAAAAGGTACTCAAGCTAAAAAAAATGTGTGGGAAATCTGGCCCCAATTAATTCTTACGACCTTGCCAGCTTGCCAAGGTAATATTGGTCATAAAATAATTTATATTTATTTAATTTTTGAATTTAGACCCATCCTTTCTATCTCTTTGATAATCAAGGCAGCCAACTACATTGAAAACAGGCCTTTCCGATAAGTCAGTTTTGGAAATGATGCTGTAAAATGTTTCCCATTAGGCTTTGAGATATTTCAATGAATCTTACAAAATTTAAGTTAAGATTGAATGCTTAAGAGAAGAGCCAGAAATGCTTTAAACTTAGTCAAATAATAACAGAGAGTTTTTCAGTCTTTGTAAGTGTGTCCTTCCCAATAACCTAGTTCCATGCTGTGTGTGTGATTTATGAGGCACTCTGGGAAAAAAAATGCAGCAGGCATGTTTATACAGCCCAGCTCAAAAATCCACCAGAAAGAAGATGGAATCTTAGAGGCTATATTTAGTGGCTGCCGTCTTCATTATATTTAAATGGAGAGAAAGGAATTACCTTGAGAATACAGCAAGAAGTTTATTTGGAAGCAAAGTTCCAATAGTCCCATTATTCATAGCTAAGGAGTATAGTCAGTGAATCTGGAATTGCTACAAACCTGCTCCAGGGGGTTGAGGCATAGCAGAGCAAGGCTAAATGAAGCAACTATCAGCATATTTGCTCAGTAAAGAAAGTGGAAAATAATGGTGATCACAACACTTTAACCAGCCGGAAATAGGTGCTACTTGGAAATCATGTTTCTTTTAACAAATATTCTAGTTAGTGACAAATATCAATTTACTTTATGCTCACTAAGCTACTGAATGCTGGTTATGAACGGATTGGCTAAATAACTTTTAATCATCCAAGTAGTCACTGAAATGTCAAAGAAACCAGTCCAAATATTTATTTCCTGTATAAAAGTATTTATTGTTTTTTTATAAATATTTCAAGGCAGAAATGCACCTAAGACCCCTTCCTCCTATTTTCCCCACCAGCCCACCCTGTAAGGTGAGTTGGGCTGAAAGAAGGTGACTGGCCTAAGGTCAGCTAGCTCAGAGGTCTCCAACCTTTCTCAGTTGGTGGACCGGAGGGAAACAGAGGGGGAAGCATTTTACATGTGCACACGTGCACGCACACAAATGGGCTCACCAACACGTGTGACACAAACAGGGTGGTGCTAGCACCTGTGTGACATGCGCTAGCACCACCCCGTTTTTGCCAACTCTCAGAAACGGAGTCAGAAAAGTTACATTGCACCACCTCTCACCCATCCCCCCCCCGTCCCACCACTATTACATCTACCTACCCATCAGGACAGAAAGGCCGAATATGTTATGGATCTCTTCATTTAGGGATTGTCATCTGATGGGATCACACACACACACACACACACACACACACACACACACACATACACACACAAAGCCTTTTTCATGGTGGCCCCTTCTTTAAGGAACATCGTTCTCCTCAAGGTATGGTGGCCCCCACAGCTGCTTCTCCAAAAGGACCTAAAACATGATTATTATTTTTTCCCCCAATGGGCCTGGAGATCAAGAATGGAGATGGAGCATTTAATTTTATTGCATTCTTTCTGCCACGGTGTGCGGGATGGGTTTTAATGGGTTTTTAATTATATGATACGATTGTATGACGGATTTTTAAAATTTTGTAAGCTGCCTGGAATCAGGTATATGTGAGTCGGGTGGCTATATAAATTCGTTAAATAAATAAATAAATGCGGGAAAGGACAGATTTTCATCTGTCTGGTTCCCTTCAGGTTCCTGAAGTTTCAAGGAACCCCTTTCGTGCCAGATGAAGTGGGACCTAAGAAGAAGATCAGAGGCACGAGACACTGCAAACAAAAGAATGAATGACTTCAAGATGGTGCACTTAAAGGACTTTAGATCAAGCCAGAGACATTTGGAAAACCCTCTTGGATACACAGGAGAAAAGAGCCAGCTTCTTCAAAAAGGGTATCTTTCAAAAATATTTGCAACTGGGACCTGTAAGAAGTGGGATCCACATCTACATCAAATAAAATATATTGCGAGTCAGCTTAAGCGACTAAACAGGAAGAAAAGCTGGTTGCCATCATTTTAAACTCCAGCTACCAAGCGGAGGTGGCTGCAATAGAAATGGAAGCAGAAGCGGATATTAATTTTGTGATAAGTCGCCTAGAAGATTGTAATCTTCATAACTCCAAAAAGCCAGTTTTCAGTCTGGAATCTGTGTAAAAGGGCAGGAGAAAGAAAAAGGAAGGTTTAGCTTGCATTGGCTCAGGTCGCTTGAGGAAAGGGTGTCAAGGCAAACTTTTTAGACTGCGTTCCCCAGGGGAAGACTCCGTTCAAGCTAATGAAAAAAAAGGCAAAACAAAAACAAAAAAACCCAACCAAAGTCAGCTAGATGAAACAATACATGCAAGAACAAATTGACCACCAGATGGCACCCATTTTGATTCGGCCACAAAAAGAGAGGCATACTGAAGTTGAGGGTTGTAAATCCACCAGTAATTTGGTAAACAGAAGAAAGATAATTTCAGCTGGGAGTCTCCTTTAAGTTTCCAAAGAGAGAATGCAATTAAAGAGGCCTTATCTACTTTCCTTCTGGAACTGAGTTGGCTGTTTGTAAAATATACCACAGAGAAAGGATGAAATGTAGGATTTAAAGACAATCAGGCTCTTAGTTTTGTTTTGTTTTGTTTTTGGGGGGCCACCATTAATATTAAAATCTCATGTCCAAAAGGTTTTTGCTTGCTCACACCAGACATAATCAATTGGTGCAATATCCTTGTTGTGATTGTGGCATAACTACATAAATTCATTATAATTTGGAAGGTTTAGCTAAAGGCTAGAGTTTCAGCCATGAGTAAGTCAGTTCATGTGTGCATGAGTTGTAAAATCCAAAGGCTAATGAATGTGAAGAGAGAGAGAAAGATTAAGAAGAATTTCGCCCTGATTTAGTGGGCAAATGAGTTATTTTGTGGGTTATTTAAGGGACCACCTCTTCCCAATTACTGTCTCATCTGATCTGCAGAAGAAGTATGTTGTTCTGAACCAGCCCTCTTCTAGCAAACCCCTATTCAAAAGAAGAGACTGGAGAGCGTCCAAGGCTAAAAGGCTTCTGCCAAGATTTAATTACGCAGTTAACAAAAACACTAGAGCTTGTCTTCTCAAGCGGAAAAGTTGCTTTCAGCAACCAGCCCCTCCCCAAACACTCCTTTTATAGAGAGCTCAGGGCGTGGTCTCCCTGTGCCTCCTCCCGAGGAGTCTCACAGCCTTTCTTTGTTTGTTCCTGCTCGACTGCCTCCTGCGTCGGGCGTCCTTGAACAGGGCCAGCTGTGGGTCATCTTCCTCCGCACTCTCGGGCTCACGCAGCTGAGAAGAGGTCCCCGGCTGAGGACTCTGCAAAGCCTCCAAATCATCATCAGCCAGTTCGTTTCCCTCCTCCCCCACATCTGAGTCATCCGATACATCGGAGCCGGCTGTCGGACCCACAGGCTGGCCCTGAGTCACAACATATGTTTTGGATTCTATCCGTTAAGGAGTCACATCTGATGGGAACTTAGAGAGAAACCTTTTGTGTCGTGACACCTGCCCTGTGGAGCGTCATTCTCCTGGAGGTGAGACTGGCCCCATCCATAACATCCTTCCCAAAGCTGCCTCAAAGTGTGGTTGGGTCAACAAATTTGGAATCTCAAGGTGAATTAGGGAGATGGTTACATTGTCTAAAACATCAAAGACACTCTCTTCTAAGTCTCTTTTGAATCATGGAATGTTTCTAGTGTTCTTTTTTATGGGTTTGTTTTTTATTCTGTGCAATCCAGAGTCATATTTGTGAGATGGATTGTTACATAAGAGGAATGAATGAATGAATGAATGAATGAATGAATGAATGAATGAATGAATGAATGAATGACGCCAGGTGGAAATAAAGAGATGGTTACCCGTATCAAATTCCTGGGTGTGCAGTTAACAAGTAGGCTGGTTTGGTCACTCAACAGTGAGACATTGGTGAAGTGGGCACAGCAGTGCCTGCATTTTCTGCATTGCATGAGAAAAGCACATCTTCCTTCCCCTGTCCTTACCACGTTCTGCAGAGGGACGATCGAGAGCATCGTGTTATACAGCATCACAGTCTGGTTTGGAAGCATCACTGCTTCAGAAAGGAAGGCAGTGCAGAGAGTGCTGAGGATGGCAGAAAAGATTATTGGCAGTTCACGTCCTTCAATCCAGTACATAGCATATAAGCAGTGCTTGAGCAGGGTCCGCAGGATTGTCTGGGACAATGCACATTCTCTTCAGGGCCTGTTTTCCTTGTTACCTTCTGGGAGGAGGCTCTGTGGTATCTGAAGCAGAACATCCAGATTCAGTCACAGCTTTATTCCATACAGTATTAACCTTGTGAACTCTAAAGCTTCCTCCTTCCATTATGTATTCAAGATGGACAGTGAATAATATTTATATGTTACTTATATGTAAGGGCTTAGGTCTATACATATGTTGTATATAGTATGTTTTAAATCTGTGTTATGTATGTGTACACTTTGAGAGGAAGCAATTAAATTTCATTTTTAATGTTTGCCATTGTGCCCACAGGAAAAAAATGGCAATAAAGGTTATCTAATCTAAAGACAGGGACGCGGTGGCTCAGTGGGTTAGGACGCTGAGCTTGTCGATCAGAAGGTCGGCAGTTTGGTGGGTCAAATCCCGAGTGCCGCGTAAAAGAGTGAGCTGAGCGCCTGTTACTTGTCCCAGCTTCTGCCAACCTAGCATTTCGAAAGGACATAAAAATGCAAGTAGAAAAATAGGGACCACTCCGGTGGGAAGGTAACAGCGTTCCGTGCGCCTTTGGCGTCTAGTCATGCCGGCCACATGACCACGGAGATGTCCTTGGACAAGTGCTGGCTCTGCGGCTTTGAAACGGAGAGGAGCACTGGCCCCTAGAGTCAGAAATGACTAGCACGCATGTGCGGGGCAACCTTTACCTTTAATCTAAAGACATTCTCATATAGTAGATGGTTAGACAAGACATCAATTTTGCTACTTGCTTAGTGGAAAGAGGGAAGTACTAGAAATTTAAAGAATACATGGGGCATATTAATAGAAACACCCATTTGCAAGGAGCCATTAAGGCAATTGACCCCCACTCCCTGCTCAGTGCTAGAATTTAACTTTAACGCAACCTCCTCAGATGCCTCTCCAGGTTCTGCTTGAACACATCCAGTGAAGGGCTCCATACTTCCTCCTTCAATAATTGGTTCCACTGTTGAGTAGCTCTTGGGGTTTTTTTCTCTCCTAATATTCAGCCAGAATCTGCCTTTTGTAACTTAAATCCATGTCCTGCAGTAGAATGATAAAGAACCTAGCATTTTGAGGGTGGATGGAGGCTAGAACATACCTTCCTAGATTTCAAAAATTCTAATGTAGTCTCCTCAAGACTAAGGCTTTCCAGTTCCTTCACCCTATCTTCGTAGAATTTATTTTTAGTTCCCTGAACTTCCTCATTGCCTCTCTCTAGATTGTTTCAGTTTCTCTGAGCAATTCTTAATAAGTGGTGCTCAGAATGTAAGGTAGGAGCTGATCCGTGCTCAGCAAAGTGAAAATATTACATCCCGTGATTTGAAAAATATACTTCTGTAGATGCAGCCCCAAATTATACATAATTTTTGTAACCACAGGTAATTCTATTTAGTCATCACAGCTGGGTTTAACAACTCAGTTGTTAAGCACTACAGTCACCAAGTGAAAAAAACATGTGACCATGATGGGCTTACGACCCATTAAGGTGTTAAGCAAAATGAAAAGCTATGTGGCTGCAACTTGCAATTTTACTTCTGCCTTCTCTATTAACTCTGCATGTCTCAAGCTGGTTGCCAAGCACACAAATAATGATTACAGGACTGTGGGATGCTGCACCAGTCATAAATGTGAGAATTGGTCACAAAGCTTTTTTTTTTTAACCCTGTCATAAGTTTGGATGGTTGCTAAATGAGGCAATCAGTAAGTGAGGACAATCTGTATATCACATTGCTGGTCAAATTCAGTTTCTAGTTCATGGCTTTTATAAGATTTTTTTCCAGAAGTCTCTCCATGATCACTGAACTCAACCAGCCCTGCGTAGCCTCCCTAAATTGACTGCATCAGTACATTTGGACACTATTTCTCACTATGTCCATATCTGCTTCAGTTTATAGTTAGTGGGGACTGTGGTATGGTCCCCAGGAGGCACCTCCATTTTAAGAGTTTCTGTATGACATTTCCAAACACAATAAAGCACTTCCTTTGTATGCAAATATTGTCAGCAAGATGTTGTACAGCCTTTATGTCAAGGGAACAACTGGCATTTACAGAGAAGCAAAAGTAGAGGGAACTTCAGTAAATCCCATTTATTTCATAAGACATACTCTTTCAAGAAATACAAAATAAGTATCTGATTACTCTTTTCTAAGTGAAGATTTTTTTATTTGTCTCCCATAAATTTCATTCTTGTTATTTCCAGTCCATTTTGTGAAACTATCAAGGGCTTTGTAAGTTTATTTCCAATTGGCAGGCATTAGCTATTCCATCCAATTTTGTAACTTTTGCTATACAATTATGTATATCACCTGTCCTTAACGGAACTTTGAAATGTAGAGTACCCAGAACTGAAACTTGCCACATCCCATTTAGTAACTCGGTCTAGTTTGGTAAAGTAATGTTGATGGGCAGACTCTGATTACAGTTTTTGAAATAGCTATATCTATATACATAAAAGGTAAAGGAGAGCCTGCAGGTTTTACTCCACTAGTAGTAGCTGACTACTAGTTGGATGGTGCTCTTCTTCATTTCTTTAGACCATTGAGCCAATGCTGTCAGAAGATGTTTCTGTAGCCATATGGCCAACATGACATCATGCTGCAGCACAGAGTATGTAACAAAACATGGAACACTATTACCTTCCCACCAAAGTGGTACCTATTTATCTACTTGCATTTGCCTGCTTCTGAACTGCTAGGTGGGCAGGAGCTGGGCCAATAATGGGAGCTTATTCCATCACGTGGAGATAGGGCTTGAACCGCTGAAGTAAAGACCTTCTCTGACATCTTTTAAGCAAGTGAGGCAATGTAGCCCATATTTAACTGGCCTACTAATCAAAATGTCACTAGATACCGTGTCAATGCTTTTTTGAAACTGAGGTATTGTACATAACATCCCCATTGTCTAGAAAAGGAACAACAACAACTAGTCTAACAACAACTAGTCTTAACAATCCCATGCTATCTATTGGTGATCACTACATTTTTTTTAAAAAAAGATCTTTACAATCATTTGCTCTGTTTTAAACTCTCTCAGTAAAGCACAAGATAAAAAAAACCCTCGCGTATAAATTTAGTTCAAACATATGAAATTTATTGTGTTGCATTAGAACAACCCTCACAATGTTTTGAGTATTTTGATGCTAGGAAACAATAGAAACTTGGAATCAAATGCTCGTCTTCCCCCCACCCTTTTTTTTAAATCTTTCAGGTGAAGTGTTAGTTTATGGTGAATGTTAACTGTCTCTTGAATTGCAGAAAATATGGCCAAATAAACAATTTTTAAAACTTTAAAATATATCTTTACAGCAAACAATAATAATCACAACTTTGCTTTCATGGATCGAAACATCTTAATTGGCTTTTTTTTTAAAAAAAAAAATCAAAACGAAAGAAACTCTGTCCTTTAAGAGAAAGAAGACAGGGAACTTGTTAATGTCTCTCAATAAACCTTTCAATCACCAATCCAACAGGTTACAAGGTCAAAATAAAAAGCAACTAAGCTCATTAGCAATCCTTTCTATTAATACTTCCATGATTTTTTTAATGTTTAATTTTTTTTAAAAAAAGAAAGAAAAAGTATTGAACATAATCATCTTGTTTTGCAACCAGCAAACACTTCATTTGTTGTGCATTATTATTAATTGCATTGAATAATATTAATTATTGATACTGCAACCCTTTGACTTTTTCTTAAGTAGCGCTAGTAAGAGAGAAGGAGAGAAGTACTGCACTTTTTTTCAGTGCAGTAGACTAAAGATAAAGATTTCCCTGTGAATCATGTCCAATTCTAGGGCATGGTGCTCCACTGCATTTCTTGGCCAAGGAAGCCATCATTGTCCAAAGACAATTTCTGTGGTCATGCAGTCAGCACATGGAATGCTGTTACCTTCCTACCAAAGTGGTACCTATTAACCTATTTGCATTTGCATGCTTTTGAACTACTAGGTGGGCAGCAGCTGAAGCAAGTAACAGGAGCTCATCCTATTGTGCAAAGCTTGGGTCTTGAACACAAGCTGTCAGTTTACAAGCTCAGTGGTTTTAATTGCTGAGCCAAAGCGCCCCTATGCTGTAGACTCCAAAAGGAAAAGTTGCAGCCTCAACCTTTTGCTTTACATTTTTAAAGAGTTCAATCCATTTCTATAACAACCAAAATCATTCTGCTCATCAACACCTAAAAGTAACATTTCATGTTGTTTTTAGTTTCCAGTGCAAAATCTTGAAGTCCAAATAGAAACCAAACTAGATAGATTCTTCTCTTTAAATGGAACAGTCAATTTTGCTATCTTTGCCAACACTTGCCATCTTTATCATCTTCCATTGTGGGAATTGGTGTGTCTTTCCATCTTTGCATGTATAAGATTCTCCCCACTGTCAACATATATAGTAACAAAATTCCAAATTCTTTTTCAAGGTCTTTCTCCATCAAACCTAAACCAGGGTGGGTTTGGGAAGCATCACTGCTTCAGACAGGAAGGCAGTGCGGAGAGTGGTGAGGATGGCAGAAAAGATTATTGGCAGTTCACTTCCTTCAATCCAGTACATAGCATATAAGCAATATTTGAGCAGGGTCTGCAGGATTGTCTGGGACACTATACATCCTTTTCATGACCTGTTCTCCTTGTTACCTTCTGGGAGGAGGCTTCGTGGTATCCGAAGCAGAACATCCAGATTCAGTCACAGTTTTGTTCCATACAGTATCAACCTTGTGAAGTCTAAAGCTTCTTCTTTCCACTATGTATTCAAGATGGACAGTGATTAGTGTGTGTGTGTGTGATTGTAGGTAGGAACCCACACATGTCATATAACCTGTCTTGCCTACCCTACAAGGTTCCATCCAAAAAAGGTGCCGGAAATCTGTTCTGAGCGTTCTATGACAAAAAAAGCCGTGTGTGTGTGTGTGTGTGTGTGTGTGTGTGTGTATGTATGTATGTGTGTGTATGTATGTGTGTGTATGTATGTGTGTGTGTGTATATGTATGTATATGTATATATGTATATGTATATTTGTTGTTAGTTGCGAAGTTGTGTCCGACCCAATGGACAATGTTCCTCCAGGTCTTCCTGTCGTCTACCATCTTCTGGAGTACATTTAAGCTCATGCCTACAGCTTCAGTGACTCCATCCAGCCACCTCGTTCTCTGTCGTCCCCTTCTTCTATTGCCCTCAATCTTTCCCAGCATTAGGCTCTTCTCCAGTGAGTCCTTCCTTCTCATTAGGTGACCAAAGTATCTGAGTTTCAACTTCAGGATCTGGCCTTCTAAAGAACAGTCAGGGTTGATCTCCTCTAGGACTGACCAGTTTGATCGCCTTGCACTCCAAGGGACTTGCAGGAGTCTTTTCCAACACCATAGTTCAAAGGCCTCAATTCTTTGGTGCTCAGCCTTTCTTATGGTCCAACTTTCACAGCCATACATTGCAACTGGGAAGACCATAGCCTTGACTATACACATTTTTGTTGGCAGAGTGATGTCTCTGCTTTTTAGTATGCTGTATAGATTTGCCATACCTTTCCTCCCCAGAAGCAAGCATCTTTTAATTTCTTGGCTGCAGTCCCCATCTGCGGTGATCTTGGAGCCCAGGAAAATAAAATCTGTCACTACCTCCATTTCTTCCCCATCTATTTGCCAGGAATTGAGAGGGCCGGATGCCATGATCTTGGTTTTCTTAATGTTGAGTTTCAAGCCAACTTTTTCACTCTCCTTCTTCACCCGCAACAAGAGGCTCTTTAGTTCCTCTTGACTTTCTGCCATTAGAGTGGTATCATCTGCATATCTTAGGTTGTTGATATTTCTCCCGGCATTCTTATTTCCAGCTTTTGATTCCTCGAGCCCTGCCTTTCTCATGATGTGCTATAGCATGTGTATATGTGTGTTATGTATACGTATGGATTGATATATACTTTCTTTTGAGAGCAGGCAACAGAATTTCATTTTTAATGTGTGCCAGTGTACTCATACAAAATGACAATAAAGGTTACCTCTGCTCTCCTCTCCTCTCCTCTCCTCTCCTCTTCTCAAACCAGGCTCATTTCCAGCCAGTTTGACCTGGGAGACAAGTTGCTTCAGGCTGTCCTGTGAAAAGGAAGGTGGGATGAACTTCCCATTTGAACTAAATTCCTCAACCAAACTGTTCTTAGCTCTCCTTGTTTGTTTACTCCATACCGATTTTTTTCTCTGAGCTACCTTATATAAATGATTAAATACAGCTCCTTTTCTTTACCGAAGGATTCCTGGGATGGCAGGATCGTTCTTGCTTTTCTGTAACTGAACAGAAACAGACAGCACAATCCAACAGGTGTTTTACCCAGAAGGAAACCTTACGAATTCTGTCTAACTAGTTGTCAAGGAGGGATGCTTTGGACTTCAGCCAGGGCAGGCTCTCTCATGCCACTCTTCAGAAAAAGCTGCTTTTTTGCCAAATGCTTGGAAACCTAGATATCTTCATAGAGCTCGCTGCTGATATTGGCTCTGTCCTCGTGGGCATGTGACAGCAGCACAGGAACAGTTTGTTTATATCTGTTGCTTGTCTTCCTCCCTCCCTCCCCCCACTGTTCACTGTTGAAGTTCATTTCTGGCTCTTGTACAACAGATAGGTCCATGCTAATCGATTGTAATATGCCTAGTCACATAGAGTTCCCTGTAGCATGACAATTTTGCATGACAACCTAGGTAGGCTTGGCATTTGCTGCTGAATGAACAAGCTGGCCTCTATTTATTCTTCTTTGGATGCATTGAGAGCATAAGGTGTCCTGTCTGCTGCAGTCACCAAGATGACACTGCCTCTCTGCATACCGATGCTTGGAAGCAAGGCTTTCCCTGAGTTTGCTATTATCCTGCACTCTGATACTTTCATCTTCTTTTTTCCAGTCTTGATAGAGAAAAGAAAAGGGAAGGGAAGGGAAGGGAAGGGAAGGAATTACAACATAAACTTAAGTAGATCAAGTCAACTTCCTGAGATAAATGGAGTAAATTCCCATGGGAGAATTATCATAAGTGCATCCTGATGAAGGGAATTGGGAAGGGGGGAGGGAGAGAGAAAAGAAAAAAAATAGGAATAATTATATCTGGGTTTGGGATATGCCAATGACATAGACTTGATTGGGACTATCAAGACTTCAGCTGTCTTCCAGGAGATCAGGGCAGTTCACATGTGTTCATTTTCCCCTCCTACAACAGGGATGTCAAACTGCTGGCCTGCAGGCCAGATGCGCCATGCTGAAACCGCGCCCACCCCATTGCCAGCAATGGAAAAAAAGTAGTGCTACGTCGCAACACGTCACGTGACGTTGTGAGTTTGACACCCCTGCCCTACAACAACAATTGGTGGGGTGGGTTGATACCAGAATAATGACAGGCCAAAAACATCCAGTGAGTTTTTAATGACTGAGGATTCATTATCATTCATTTTGTTTTTGTTTTATTCAAACAGCTTTAGCCATCCTTAGCTGCAGCAGAAGAAAAACCAGTGTTTCCCCATCTGGCAGCTTAAAGAATGTAAAATTTATTATACTTTCCCGCCTGAAAAGTAACCAATAACCAGGGATCCCAGGAAAAGGCTCCTTGGCCACCTCAGCTGTTCTTTCTGGCTCTTGACCAGCCTCCTTTAGTTCCTTGATCAGCTTCCTTCCTTTCTTTCTGGCTCTCGATTCATTCTCTCTCTGCCCTAGGAAAAACGCCAGGGCAAATTGGTTCCAAAAATCTTGGCAAGAAAACTGCAGGCAATTGTCGGGAGTCAACAGTGAACACACACACAATGTTCCAGTTTAGTTTTCGCCCAGCACACTCCCAGACGGCTCCTTCCTTCATATCAGCTGCTTATAGGAGTGTTTATCTCTATCTCTGTCTTTATAGATCTTGATGTTTATTTATGAAACTTCAGTAAACATTCAAACAGTTAACTGACAAAACGGGACAGAAGGCAAGCAAAGCAGGGAGAGAGGGATGAATAACTCGCAAGACTTTACTTTAACTCTGTTTTCCTCTGTATGAAAAAGCCACTAAATTTTACAAAGCTGTTGGAAATAATAATTGTGGCTAGTGAGGATGGCAGTCCCCAAGAGAGGAGCCTTCACTTTATTCCAGTCTTAACTCTTGTTTTACATCGTATCAGCAGTATAGCGTAGGAAAATGAACCACCAGGTGATCTCTCCTCTATTCTGCACCATTAAAGGGATGGAGATCATGTGTTCAATACATTCTACTATTTTCTCCCTAAGAAGGTAAAACAATGTGCTCTTTTTTGGAAATGGAGAAAGAGAACATCTGCATTTTGAAGACTTGTGGATATGCTTTTGGAAGATCATGATGCTTTTAATTTCTGAACTGTGAAGATGTACGCTGGGCATTATAGTCTTTGTGGAAATGCTTACTTTCTCCCTGCTCTGATTTCCAAAGCCAAAATAAAATTTCTCCAGTCAGGCTAAGGTAGATGGGAATGGCAGGAAAGTTGATCTGCAAATGATCAAGGACTGTTTTAGGAACCTTGTTTTTAAAGACCATCACTTCTTGGTTTCTCTCTCTCTCTCTCTCTCTCTCTCTCTCTCTCTCTCTCTCTCTCTCTCTCTCTCTCTCTCTCTCTCCTCTCTCTCTCTTTCTCTCTCTCTCTCTCTCTCTCTCTTTCTCTCTCTCTCTCTTTCTCTCTCTCTCTCTCTCTCTCTCTCTCTCTCTCTTTCTCTCTCTCTCTCTCTCTCTCTCTCTCTCCAACAAAAAGAAAACAAATTGTATTCCTGGTGATGTTGTCAATGTCACACTTTTTATGTTGCCAAGCTCATCTTGTCTCTTTTGCAGAAAAAAAAGAGACACCTGGATTAATTGTCTTCAAAAAGAAAGGGACACAATTTTCAATTAAAAAAAGTGTGTGTGTGTGTGTGTGCGCGCGCGCACGTGCGTGCGCTCAGGCACATGAGTGAAGAGAGCAGTTCGTTTTAAAGCAGGATCTTAAATTCCTCCCCCACTCCCTCCACAATTGTTCTGATATCCCTCAAGCATCTGGAAGAGAGGTTTGCCAGGCAAACAGCTTCACCAAGGTGCCTTATGACTTCTCTTTAACTGATATACTGGGAGGTAAGGCTACTTTATGGTGATGAATGCCTTCAAACAGATACCAAAATGAATCCAATCACTCTGTGCCCAGAAGGTTTTTCTTTCTGTCATGATTGTAGTGTGGAGGGAGAGAGATTCCATCTAAATTACACTGATCATCACAACAGAGATTGTTACTTCACATATGTTCTTTTCTGCTTCTAAGAACTAAAGCTATATCTCTCTCCTGAATCTCTCATTTTCCAGGGAGCGGTGCGGACATTCCATATGTTGCTGAACTACAATTCCCAGCAGTCCCCAGCAGTAGTCTAATTGTGAGATGTCCCGGGAAGCATAATTGATCAACATCTGGAGAACATCCTTATGCTGTCTTCCCAAAAGAACTCCCTTCTTTAAAGACAAAATTTTCTACTCCCTCAAAAAACAAACAAGCAAACAAACAAACAGGGCTCTGTTTTTTTAAAAAAATAATCAAATGATACTTTAATTTAAGATGGCTTTTCTTTGAAACAAATTTCACTCTTTTGATAAGAGATATAGTAGACTATTGGTTAAGCCTTTGCTTTCTGTTTTACATGTATTTTAATTGATTTCTGTTATCCGTTGTTTTATATTGTTGGCTTAATCATGTATCTTTTGGGGCAGAAATTGTGGGTTTCTGGTTAAAAGCTCTACGTTGTCAATATTGACACAGCCAAAACCCAACCCCTCCTCTACCTCTTCTGAAGCAAAAAGGGCCCAAAATATAGTTAAGTTAAGGAGACAGCAGTGAAGAAGACCAGAAAAACTGGGTTCTAATAAAGGCTGCTGTTGTTCTTCGAACATTGAACCGTTCATTGATTGTTTCAAGAAGGTAACAATACTTAAGCCTGGGAATGAGAGTTGATGTATGCCAACCTTCTCCAGATCTGCAGCTCCCAGAGCTTCTGTTTATTGCCCATGTAGATTGGACATTTGAGGAACATCTACAGGATGCTAGGATAGGGGAAACTAATGTATCTTTGCATGTGCGTAATACAGCAACGATGTGTGAGGGAAGCCTTCTGATACACACCTATACTTGTCAGCAACCTTCGTCACATTTCTCAAGCTCATCCCAAAGATGCTTTTTTTCAAAAGGCAACTAGACTTTATTGAGATTTTTTTTCTTGAAAATGTTTCACTTCTCATCCAAGGAGCTTCTTCAGTTCATGGATGAGAAGCTAAACTTTTTCAAAGGAAAAAAAAAACAACCCAAGAAAGTCCAGCTGTCTTTTGGAAAAAGCACCTTTGGGACCCCCCATGACCTGGATGATGGAGAAATCTCCGTAGACATTTATTTCTCAAGCTCCAAATCACAAATCAAGCCTTTACACAAACTAGACATGACCAAACCAAATATCTTAATTACTTTTTTGGATTATTTTATTTATTCTTTGTACATTAGAGAGATTAAGTTCCTTTGGCTTGGCAAAGTTACTGTGTACTATATTCATTGCGAGTTTTCCTCTCCTTAAGAGATGATGTGTGTCGATTTTATTTGATGTTAAAGTTTTAAAAATAGATGATGTATTGGACTAGGCAGCAAAAGAGTTCTTGGTGTATGGATTTTGGAAAGTTAATAATGGATTAAGGGGACAGAGGGATTAGGAATTAAAGCTTTGAATTATTTAGAACATACTTTCTTAAGGGAAAATAGAGATTGTCTTGGTTATGATTTTTTATGAAAAGAGACCTTGAAGCCTGGATACTAGAGCCAGTGGATGAAGAAAATTAGAATAGAAATCCTTGGTGAAATTTTTTGAATAGCTTTCAGCCAAACATTTGGACAGAACGGATCAGATGCTTGATAAAATTGACTGAGCATGTTCATATGAAATTGTAAAACAAGAATGAGCAGCAATGGATGTTTATGAAATTAATGTGAAGGATGACTTTAAATCAATCTTTTGGAGAACTTATTCCGTACAGGAGATGAACAGAGGTTACATCAGGAGATTGATTTGGATTTTTTTTTCTCCCTCTGGATATACAAAAAGTTTTGTTAAGATTTGGAAGCACATTTTTAGAAGTGACAAACAAAAGGTAGGCTTTACTTTTGGAAACAAAAAAAAAATCTATTAAAATTCTAAACCTTTTCACTTTGAAACACAGAAGATCTCTGGGACACTTTCTTGAAATTGGTCAAAGAATATCTTTTAAAAATAAGGGAAAATTTTAAAAATTGGCTTGTTTGATCAGGGTTAAAAGAAGAAAATAGTTATATTTGGTTGGCCCTACTGGACTTTTGTGGATAAAGATTGAGGGAGCTAGCATTTTCATTTTGTTTTCCTTATCTGTGACCTGTGTTGTGGGAAGAAAAGAAATTATATTTTATTTAGAGATGGTGATAAACTATTAAAATTGTTTTCATCTACTAAAATTGATTTCTTCTTTCTTTTGCTTTTTTCCTTTCTTTTGCTTTTTTCACACTCCCATTTCATTTCTTTTTTATATATTTCTGATTTTGTACTTTTGATAAGTTTATGTAGTTTATGGACTTTTATTCTTTACATATATAATTCTTAGGGACGCTGTGGCTCAGTGGGTTAGGATGCTGAGCTTGTCGATCAGAAGAAGATGCAACATATTTTCATATATGGTGGACCTGTAAAAAGGTTAAGGCTTTTTGGATAAAAATTTGGTGGAATATGCAGAAGATTTTTAAGCAAAGGATAAAGTTTTGTCCGCAATTTTTTTTGTTGGGAATAATTACAGACGTTACGGTTGTGGACACTAAGCTGATGTTGAACTTAATTACGGCAGCAAGACTCTTAATAGGTCAATATTGGAAGAAGGAGGAACTGCCGACTATAGAAGAATGGACTTTAAAGGTTTCTGACCTGGCAGAGATGGCAAAGATCTCGGCTTATTTGAAAGATCACTCGCAAGAACGTTATGTTATGGAGTGGAGAAAATGGATTGAGTATATCAAGAACAAATATGGGACTAAGAAGTTTCATGTAGCATTTGAATAAGTCTTCCTTTTTTTTCTCCTCTTTTTTTTCCTTTTCTTTTTTTTATATATCTTATATTAATAGTGTTTGTAGTTATCCTACATGAGCTAGAGAGAGATGGATCTCAGAGTTTATGGTTGTTAGCATATGTATGTTTATGATTGTTTTTTTTTTTTGGTTTTTTATACCTTGTACTTAGCTCTGGGAAGTCGGGGGGGGGGAGGGGGGGAGGGGTAGGGAGGGAGGGATAGGGGAGGGCTAGGGGGGATTGTTAAAGATAAAATGTATGATAAAACTTTTCAATAAAAAAAAAGAAGATCGGCAGTTTGGTGGGTCGAATCCCGAGTGCCGCGTAGCAGAGTGAGCGCCTGTTACTCGTCCCAGCTTCTGCCAACCTAGCAGTACGAAAGCACGTAAAAATGCAAGTAGAAAAATAGGGACCACTACAGTGGGAAGGTAACAGCATTCTGTGTGCCTTTGGCGTCTAGTCATGCCGGCCACATGGCCACGGAGACATCCTCAGACAAGCACTGGCTCTTTGGCTTTGAAACAGAGATGAGCAGTGGCCGCTAGAGTTGGAAACGACTAGCACGCATGTGCGGGGTAACCTTTACCTTTACCTTATATAATTCTTAATAAGATATTTGAGAAAAAATTCTGCTGAATATGACTAACCAGACGATTTTTCCACTGATCACTGAAGTGGAAACAAATCCCACTGAACTTGAGCTAATGCCAAATGGGGTGTGTGTTTGTATTTGTGAGGTTTTTTGTGAATAGATTTTATTGGTTGTAGTATATGACAGGAAGTTGTAAAATTGTAGCTCTGTTCAATGATAGCTGAATTAATATCAAGCTTTATGAGACTGGCAAACTCGGGAAACAACCACTTAGAATTCTCAAAAGCTGTTTATTTAAGTCTCCTTGGCTTCAAACTCAGCTCCTGATTACCTAATTTATGCTCTGATGCCAGGTTCCTTAGATAGCATATTAAATATGAAAATGGTTCCCATTGCCTTCTTCTGAGTTGTTTTTTGATCCTAGTCTAGTTCTGCAATTTCTTAATACTGACCAGTTCCAATTCTGTTTAGCTTCTCATTTCAGGTGCTGCCCTCAGACAGATGTTTTTAAATAGTTGATACAGTAGAAAATTCATCCCTTCAGACATTATTATTAGAACGGGATTTGGACACAAACTCCTCTTTCTAATTAATCAAGTATATTCAGTGGCACAAGCAGTAATTATCACCTATATTTTAGGATTTTGTTTCAAATAAATGAAGCATGTTTGTTCATTCTCAACTTATTTTGTTCAATCTTTTTATAGATATTGTAGATATTTCAGTGTCGAATATTAATTCTTCTAATTATCATGTAATTAATCCAGCAAACATTTTCCTCATTTCTCTTAAAAATCCTGATAGAGATATAGTGTTTCTTGTGCCGATTGAATAAATTGTATTTGGTAGCACGTTAACTTGAATAAATCTTGTGCTGTGTTAATTAACACCAACAAAGAACTACAGAAACAGTTTCAAGAAGTTTCAGGGCATCCCATTAGTCTAGGGCACAGGTATGCAACCCGCGGCTCTGGAGCCGCATGCGGCTCTTTCAGCCATCTCTTGCGGCTCCCAGTCCTCTGCCATGTGCAGTCCAAAAAAAAAAAGTGGGACTAAAAAAGTTCAACCAATCAATTCAAATATGCAGGATAGGTGCATATCTCGCCTTGGCTCCACTCTTCAGTCATACCCTGTTTTGCACATGCGCGCATGTATGCGCATGCGCACATATTTTTGGCGGCTCCCAGTTTTTCCTTTTGTGAGGGAACCGGTTCCAAGTGGCTCTTTCACTGTTTCAGGTTGCTGACCCCTGGTCTAGGGGGATTTAGGCTCTTTCTTGCTTTGTTAGCTGAGAAGCAAGGGAGATATGTGTTAAGTGTTTGTTAAGTATTTAGAATACCTTGCTAGGCCCCAAACACGGGACAAATCTTATTTTCTGTTTCAGCCTAACCCAAGGCCATCCACAGGCAGTAGTCACAGCAGTGACAGCTCATAATTGTGTAAATTTTTTGGATTACTAACAAAGAATTAAAGGGAGACTGATATGATCATTTCAAACTTATTTGTTCTCATCAGTCAGCCATACCCTTCTGAGATTCGAACCTGGGCCGACTGCACCTTAGGCAATTGTTCTAACCTTTAGGCCACTGGCTCTTTCTCGCTTTGTTAGCTGAGAAGCAAGGGAGATATGTGTTAAGTGTTCGTTAAGTATTTAGAATACCTTGCTAGGCCCCAAACATGGGACAAATCTGATGAGAACAAATAAGTTTGAAATGATCATATCAGTCTCCCTTTAATTCTTTGTTAGCAATCCAAAAAATTTACACACACACACACACACACAGTATTATCATTGCTCAGTAGAATATCTAAGTTAATAATTACTATGCTTCCTAAAATTCTATTTATGTCTCAAATATTCCACAGCCCATTACTTGATTTTATATGTAGGAAATAAGCTTTTTTCTTCAATTATATGTAACTCTAAAACTTTTACTGATTAAACAGACCTGCATAGCATAGCAATACCACACGTTTGGTCAAAACATGTTTATACATGTTAACTAAGGCAGCTTACATGAGGTAAAAATGAAATAATATTCAGTGAGTACAAATTGAGTGAGCACTGGGTCTCCTTTCAAAGAGGGATATCATATATCAGTGCTACTTGACAGCAAGAAATTAATATCTATTTTCTTAAATCATTCATTTCTGATCTTTTTTCTTTTCAGGTATACGGATAAATGTGTTTATAGCAGGAATTAGCTAGAGGAATATATAATATTATATTAAGGGCTTAATTATGTATATAGAAAGTTTCATGTTACTGAATGTATATTTTTAGAATGAATAGTCACAAATGTCAGGCTAGTTCAAATGATTTAAGGTTAATGTTTTTCAGCATAAAAAATATCTAGGTCGCATCAACCGAGACTGGTAACAGTTGAAGAATAGCATATATATGTACTTAATTTAATAGAAAGAGAATCCTATCAAGGTTTGTTTGTTAATGTCACTGTTGGGGGCAATTTCTGTGATAAAAATGAAGGCTTTGCCAAGAAGGCTTCAGATGATATAGAGAGTCCACAACTTACGATCCCATGATTTCTGTTGCTAAGCAAGTTGGTTGTCAAGTGAGTTTTGTCCCATTTTACAACCTTTCTTGCCACAGTTTTAAGTGAATCAGTGCAGTTGTTAAGATAGTAGCACAGTTGTTAAGTGAATAACTTCCCCATTGACTTTGCTTGTCAGAAAATCACAAAAGGTAATTGCATGATCCTGTACATTGCAGAATCATGAATATATGCCAGTTGCCAAGCATCCAAATTTTGATTACGCAACAACAAAGATGTGCAACAGTTGTAAGTGTGAAAAACAGTCATAGGTCATATTTTTCAGTGTCATTGTAACTTCAAACAGTAACTAAAAGAACTGTTGTAAGTTGAAGACTACCTGCACTTAGTTTGACAAGGGATGTACCATTTAAATAATGGCAAAAAGACATATCTAAATTCAGGGCTTTTTTGTCATAGAACGCCCAGAACAGAGTTCCGGCACCTTTTTTGGATGGAACCTTGTAGGGCAGGCAAGGCGGGTTGTATGATGTGTGTGAGTTCCTGCACCTTTTTCTTTTACAAAAAAAGCACTGTCTAAATTTATACGGCAAATAAAAAAACCCCACAAGTTAAATATGAAATGATAAAGAAGCAAAGGAAAGAGGATGATTGGGTTTACTGGATTTGAAATTCTATTTCATTTCTGTTTTGGGGTCTGGATGAAAGAATGGATATTGCGGAGAAATAAGAAACTTACAGATAGAAAGTCACAACCTGCGCTATGGATGATATGTGTGGGTATTTATGGTATGATAATGGATGGATGAGAGAGAGAGAGAGAGAGAGAGAGAGAGAGAGAGAGAGAGAGAGAGAGAGAGAGAGAGAGAGAGAGAGAGAGAGATTTGCCACAAAGCAATTTTTAGCTTACTGGTTGTAGAGATTTCTTTCCCTCTTGATGTGCAATGATCCTAGCATTTTTTTGTCAGTAGTGAAAACAAAAGACCAAAATATCCACCCAACTCCCTAGTGAATTTGCTACTTGTACTAGCTCTTATTTCCAAGGTCTTGCTTGACATTTCAGCTTCTTATAAATGATAACTGCTGCTGGCTTCGGAAGTAAGTGCCAGTAGAAAGAATGAAGATGGTCAATTAGCTCTTTCTGTTCTCTCATCATTTGCTGATGCTTTACAGCCTTTATTTAAATTGTTATGTACTGGGCTCATTAGTAATACCACGTGGGTTGCTGGAGCAGCTAACGGCTCTCCAGCAACCCAGACTACAAGTCTCCTGTGCTGCTATTGGCTATCCCTAGGCAGCAATGGTTGCTTTACAGACCATAAACCTCTGTTGGGACTTTTCACAACAGACAAACAAACCCCCCACATACTTTCTCTAAGAATGCTAAGATGGTCTATTTTTCTATCTGCATACACTTTTAAATTGATTCACAAACTGGGCAAGGAAATGGGCCATGCTGATGGCCTCAGCAGACTACCACTGCCACTAATGGAACCAGACCCGGCTCCAATTGCTAGAATACTGTCCATACAGGACCTACCTGAATTCCCCCTCTATGCGTGGGACACTGCTGCTGAAACTGCCACAGATAGAATACTTAGTAGAGTATTCTACTAAGGGTGGTTGGACAAAAGCCCAGGTTCTGAATTTTAGAACTATTTTGTCAGAAGGTATAAGTTATCTGCTCACAAGGGGTGCATATTATGGGGACACAGAGTCATAATTCCCACTTCCCTAAGAGACAGGGTTTTACAGTCATTATATGAAGGCCATCAAGGCATTGTCAGAATGAAAGCTTTAGCTAGAAGCTACCTTTGGTGGCCTGGCCTTGATAAGGACATTGAGGCACAAGTCCATGGTTGTTATACATGCCAGAAATTGAGGCCTGAAATGCCACAGGCTCCAGTTCACAGGTGGGAGGAAATGCACACTCCGTGGTCTAGGATTCACATAGATTACGCTGGGCCCTTTCAGGGACAGTTCTTCCTTATAGTTGTGGATAGCCACTCCAAATGGCTGGAAGTAATTCCAGTTCCTAACATGACTACTGCTAGGACCATCCAGGTGCTGAGAAAACTCTTTGCCACACATGCGCTGCCAGATGTCTTAGTTTCAGACAATGGGGCCCAATTCACTGCTGCTGAATTTCAGGCCTTCCTTAGAGCTAATCTCATCAGACATGCAATGTCTGCGCCTTTTCATCCGTCTTCTAATGGTCAAGCTGAACGCATGGTGAGGACAACGAAGGAATCACTCAAGCGCATTGTAACAGGTGACTGACATCACAGATTGGCAGATTTTCTACTCTGCCAGCATTCTATGCCCTGCACTGCTACAGGCAAAACTCCTGCTGAACTACATTGGGGGAGGCATTTGATCACTAAACTGAACAGATTGTATCCAGATAGAGTGGCAGCAGAAGCCTCTCGACCAAAACCCCCTAGGGGGCTGCAAATGAGCAATTGGGTTTGGGCCAGGAACTATGGTCATGGGAATCTGTGGGTTCCTGGTCAAATTACCAAAGCATCCGGGCCCCTGTCTTATGAAGTGGGGTTGGAGGGAGGGCGAGTTGTCAGACGCCACATTGATCAACTCAGGAAACGGTTTCCAGAATGGCCACTAAGTGAGGACTGCATCATAAGTCCCTCCCAAGGTCCTCAAACTTATGGCCAAGCCAGTCCTCACATGGACTCTCAGGACTTTTCCTTCATAACTGAGGAAGAACCAGAGGGAGAAGTGGGGAGTCCAGGAATGCAACATGGGTCCCTTGAAGGAGCAAGCCAACCGGACTTCAGCAACTGCTTTGCCTACTCTGCTGATCAGTCTGACTCTGGGGTGGGCCAACCTGGAGAGGCCAGCCAGAGAGCATCTAATCCCCTTGACTCAGGAGCTCCAAGAGACACAGGTCTACCCAGCCCGCTGGGTAAGCTGGTAGACCACAAAGTGACTGGAACTCCAAGACGTTACAGGAGGGAACACAAGCCTCCTTCTTATCTTGCTGATTATGTTGTAAAATAAAGAGCTATAATATTGTTGCATTGCAGCTTGCCACTGTACTACAGAAACTAGCATTATGATGTTAACTGTCTGGCGCACTGTCAATGAAGTCATATTCATTCAGGTGCTATGATGTAACTGTCTAGTGTGCTGTCAACGAAGCCTATTCATTCACACATTGTTTAATAACATTGTAACCTATATGGGTTGTTTTTTTCCTATTACTATTATTTAAGTTTGTTTTGATAATGAGTCTTGATAATTGCATTAAGACTAACTTGTGTTAATATTGACTGATCTAAGAGGGGAGGGGTGTTATGTACTGGACTCGTTAGTAATAGCATGTGGGTTGCTGGAGCAGCCAACGGCTCTCCAGCAACCCAGACTACAAGTCTCCTGTGCTGCTATTGGCTATCCCTAGGTTGCTTCAAACCTACTGGCTGCCGCCTAGGGGCTAGACTATATATTGTGGCTTGTTGTTAGCTGCGAAGTCATGTCCGACCCATCGCGACCCCATGGACAATGTTCCTCCAGGCCTTCCTGTCCTCTACCATCTTCTGGAGTCCATTTAAGCTCACGCCTACTACTTCAGTGACTCCATCCAGCCACCTCATTCTCTGTCGTCCCCTTCTTCTATTGCCCTCAATCTTTCCCAGCATTAGGCTCTTCTCCAGTGAGTCCTTCCTTCTCATTTGGTGGCCAAAGTATTTGAGCTTCAACTTCATGATCTGGCCTTCTAAAGAGCAGTCGGGGTTGATCTCCTCTAGGACTGACCGGTTTGATCGCCTTGCAGTCCAACGGACTCGCAGGAATATTCTCCAGCACCATAGTTCAAAGGCCTCAATTCTTTGGCGCTCAGCCTTTCTTATGGTCCAACTTTCACTGCCATACATTACAACTGGGAAGACCATAGCCTTGACTATACGCACTTTTGTTGACAGGGTGATGTCTCTGCTTTTTAGTGTGCTGTCTAGATTTGCCATTGCTTTCCTCCCCAGGAGCAAGTGTCTTTTAATTTCTTGGCTACAGTCCCCATCTGCAGTGATCTTGGAGCCCAGGAAAATAAAATCTGTCACTACCTCCATTTCTTTCCCATCTATTTGCCAGGAATTGAGAGGGCCGGATGCCATGATCTTGGTTTTCTTAATGTTAAGTTTCAACCCAACTTTTGCACTCTCCTTCTTCACCCGCAACAAGAGGCTCTTTAGTTCTTCTTCACTTTCTGCCATTAGAGTGGTATCATCTGCATATCTTAGGTTGTTAATATTTCTCCCAGCAATCTTAATTCCAACTTTTGATTCATCTAGCCCTGCCTTTCTCATGATATGCTCTGCATATAAGTTAAATAGGCAGGGCGACAGTGTACAGCCTTGTCGGATTCCTTTCCCAATTTTGAACCAATTACTATTGTGATGCCAGACTCCATTCCCAATTTTGAACCAATCAGTGGTTCCATGTCCAGTTCTCACTGTTGCTTCTTGGCCCGCATATAGGTTTCTCAAGAGACAAATAAGATGGTCTGGTACGCCCATCTCTTTAAGAACTTGCCACAGTTTGTTATGATCCACACAATCAAAGGTTTTAGCATAGTCAATGAAGCAGGAGTAGATGTTTTTCTGGAACTCCCTAGCTTTCTCCATGATCCAACGTATGTTGGCAATTTGATCTCTAGTTCCTCTGCCTCTTCGAAATCCTGCCTGTCCTTCTGGTAGTTCTTGGTCCACATACTGCTGGAGTCTAGCTTGTAGGATTTTAAGCATAACTTTACTAGCATGAGAAATGAGTGCAATGGTGCGGTAGTTTGAACATTCTTTGGCACTGCCTTTCTTTGGAATTGGAATGTAAACTGATCTTTTCCAATCCTGTGGCCACTGTTGAGTTTTCCAAATTTGTTGGCAAATTGAGTGTAGCACCTTTACTGCATCGTCTTTTAAGATTTTGAATAGCTCAGCTGGAATACTGTCACCTCCACTAGCTTTGTTGTTGCTCAGCTTTTCTAAAGCCCACTTCACTTCACATTCTAGGATGTCTGGCTCGAGGTCAGTGACCACCTCATTGTGATTATCAGGGACATTAAGCTCATTCTTGTATAGTTCTTCTGTGTAATTTTGCCATCTCTTCTTAATCTCTTCTGCCTCTGTAAGGTCCCTGCCATTTTGGTCCTTTATCATGCCCATTTTTGCATTAAACGTTCCCTTCATCTCTCCAATTTTCTTAAAAAGATCTCTCGTCCTCCCTATTCTATTGTTTTCTTCTATTTCTTTGCACTGTTCATTTAAGAAGGCATTCTTATCTCTTGTAGCTATTCTCTGGAATTCTGCATTCAATTGGGCGTATCTTTCTTTTTCTCCCTTGCCTATTGTGGGTAGTTGCAGCCATTTCCCCAGTACTGACTCTGCACGAAATAAACCATGAGTTTTCCTGTACTATGTTGTCTCGTCTTCATTCCTGTGCCAAAGAACCTGCTACACAACATAAATAACTGAAGACTGTATGTGTTTATATATTGGGGGAGGGGTGTCATTTATCTTATGGGGATTTTTTTTCCAAAAAGCTTTCAAATATGTTCTAAAATATTTTCATTTCTTCTGCAAGTTGGCTGGTCCATAGTAGTCAGCATGGTCCGTCACCTCATCCACCAGAGTAAAAATCAAGGAAGCAAGGGGCTCAAACTGAATATCCATTATTTCTTACAGCCAGGAAGTTCAAAATGTTTTGACTATTATTCCAGGAAAGCCAGGAACACTCAAGGCATTTCCAGTATTGGTCCATCCAGGTAAGTGAATGCAGAATAAACTGGATGGCCCAGGAAACAAGCAAGCTGAAAGAACAAGGTAAGGGAGGAAAACGCTTTTTACTATTTGATATATATGTTAGATGTGGGCAATTTTTGCTGGCCTAAAATATAAGGTGGGCAGGGATGCTATATTTTTTCCCCTAGCAGGTAAGGTTTATGAAGGGGAGATCAATGACACAAGGATATCATACAAGCAGATATGAGGATCATTCTATAGAAGAGGTGTGAAAAGCAGTGCTTCACAACTCCAGTGGCTACAAGTCCACTTTGATGTAGCCCCATAACTCAGAAGAGTGACGGTATTCTGCCTGAAGTGCTCTTCCAGTACTCGAGGGACTGTCACAAAGAAGAGGGGGATTGACTTATTCCATAAGGACACCAAATGGCAGGACAAGAAGTATTGGGTGGAAGCTTGTCAAAAAGAGATACAACCTATATTAAGTAAGGAGAAAATGTCTGACAGTGAGAGCAATTAATCAGTGGAATAGCTTGCCTCCTGGGGTTGTGGGTGCTCCATCATTGGAGGTTTTGAAGAATACACTGGACAATCATTTCACTGGGATGTTACAAGGCTCCCGGGGGCTGGGCTAGAAGACTTCTGGGGACCCTTCCAGCCTATGATTCTAGGATGTTATGAATCCCTCCAGCTGAAGTACTGAAGCTGGCAGCTTGGTTTCTGTTAGCTACTTTGCTTTGTCAGAAAGGCCAGTGGAATTGTCTGATGTGTATGTAGATGGAGACCAGATGATTATCAAAAGACCAATGAAGCCTGAGCTTTGATGAGGCTCTGGTAGTCTGAGCATACAATAACTACAGAACTGCTTCCCCAGATAGCAGCCTTAGAGGATTCTTTAGTTACGGTATGTTTTTTTTACTGAAGCAAAGTGCGCCTTGAAGCGTCACACATTCCTGAGAACCATCCTACCACTGTCACATCTTTTTTGGTCTGGTTTTGTTTACTATAAACAGGAGTAGAACACTTCATCTCTGATTAAGGCCAGTTTGCTTTGATATATAAGGAGTGAGGTTTCAGGAGGCCCTAAAGGCTGCCAGAAGGTTTGGAAAAGCTTATTGTGTCCATAAGCTATCCAAGCTTAGAGAGTGCTTGTCCAACTGATGTCAAGAAATCAGAATAGAGCTGGAAGGGACTTGAGAGGTCTTCTAGTCCAAACCCCCTGCTCAAGCAGGAGACCCTATTTCATTTCAGACAGGTGGCTGTCCAGTCTTTTCTTTAAAACCTCCAGTGAAGATGCAGCCACAACTTCTGAAGGCAAGCTGTTCCACCGGCTAATTGTTTTGGATATCCTCAGTGGTGGGATTTAAATGAGGACCCAGAGTGTTGGGGGCAATAAGCTGACTTTGGTCAAATCTAGTTAGTGCTTGGATGGCTGACTGTCAGGAAATCTCAGACATGTAGGTTAAATTGGGGAGTTGGGGGTGGGGGTGGGGATGTAAGGACACCATAAAGGAGACAATGCAAACCAGTTATATACTTTTGCAAAAATAAAGGCTACCCAGATGTCTCCATGAAATGAACAAGAGAGGACTTTAACTGAAGAAAAGTTTACCTTGCTAATCCTGCATGGTTCTAAAATTAAGAAATGCAGGGATCCGGCAATGGACAGGCATGGCCAGTGTCGTAATTCAGAGGACCTTTAATGTACCTCCTCCTCCCCAGGCCCTTCTCCTTCACACCTGCTGCTCGGGCAGCCTCGCAAGCTTCCTCTGAACTTTGCTAACAGCCGACACCACAGCAGGAGCTTCCTCCTCTGAATTTCTTCCCTCGCTCTTTGGTATCAATGTGCAACTGTATTTGCCAGCGCCGAGACCTCCCCAGTTCCCTCTCCAGAAGGAGAACAAAGAAAGACCCTATTGGCTTTCAAAAGGCAATAGAGGAAGTAGCACAGCTTGTGCAAATGTTGAAAAAATCCTTAAAATAAAAGGTGCCGGAACATCGTTCTGAGCGTTCTATGAGAAAAAAAGCCCTGGAAAATCTGGGGGAAAAAAAACTGAAGAAGCTTCTTGGATGAGAAGTGAAATGTCTTCAAGCAGAAAACAAAAAGCATCTTTGGGACAACTATGACTTGGATGATAGAGAATCTCCATACGCATCTCTCAAACTGCCTGTTTTATTAGGTTATATACAGTGATCATGCTCCAGGTCCCCTCCTTTAAATGATGCTGTCTGATGGGACCTTAGAGACACGGCTTTCTTGGTGGTGGCCCCAGCCCTTGGTATAGCCTCCCACCTGAGATCCAATGTATCCTAACTTCTTTAGCCTCCTGGAATGGCATGAAGACCTAGTTCTTCCCTCAAGTATTGGCCTAGGATGGGGATTGTGTTGGGCAACTGTTTGGTTTAGTGCCTGGGGGATGGACACCTCTCTTTTTATCTTTATTTTTGTGGAGTATTGTGAACCATGTAGACTCATTATATGAAATAAGCAACCATATAAGTCTTGTTAAAAAAATAAAATAATATTTAAAAGATGGGTTCAGATCTGCTTGGGTAATGAATTGAAATCCCACAGATCTGTCTGCTGCCGGTGTTTTAAGTTTTGTTCTGCCATTGCAGTAAGAGGAATTGGGGACCTAGCAAATAAAATAAAAAAACAAAGCAGAATCCTCAGAGGCACCATAACCTATTCAGTGGGTTGCTCCATTTGCTTTCGGAGCAGATTTGAAGCCAGTGTGGTAACATCCTTCATCCTGCTTGCTTTGCACCTTTGACTTTCTCAGGCAATTAATGAGATTTAGTTCTGCTTATGTTTCTGGAAGGCTAGGGTGAAAGAGCTCCATCCGTCATGAGAACTGTGAGAGATACCAGAACGTTTCCTAAATATGTAGATGGAATACTTAGGGAATGGATAGACAATCTTTGTAGCGGGATATTAGGGCCCCATGTTTGTATGTCTTTATTGCAAAGCAATTGATATACAGGGACATAGATCTGATGTAAGACAAGAAGTAATAGATGGAAAATTACTTAATAAAGGGAGAACTTAGGAGAAATTTGCTGACAGTGAGAACAATTATCAGTAGAAGAGCTTGCCTTCAGAAGTTGTGGGTGCTCCGTCACTGGAGGTTTTTAAGAAGAGATTGGACAGCCATTTGTCTAAAATGTTATAGTGTCTCCTGTTTGAGCAGGGGGTTGGACTAGAAGACCTCCAAGGTCCCTTCCAACCCTGTTATTCTGTGACAAGTTTCATTATTGTGAATTTCCTCAAAGTAAACTCTGCCTATAGCTGCTGTTCATAACTTTTGGCCATGTTAATTTCCAAAGCCAGGGCTTTTTTTCTCATAGAACGCTCAGAACGGAGTTCTGGCACCTTTTTTGGATGGAATCTTGTAGGGTAGGCAAGGCGGGTTGTATGGCATGGGTGAGTTCCAGCACCTTTTTCTTTTACAAAAAAAGCACTGTCCATAGCGCTGTGAAGTCCAGCGTGGGTAGAATGATCACATCTGTTCTCTGCCTAAATTCTTTTGCCTGTTACCAAGCATAAATTTCGAGGAAATAACTCCTAAATAATTTTGGATATGTAATCCTAAAAGGAGGAGTTTCTCTTGCTTGCTTGTAAAATAACTGTTTCACTCACAATTCTTTTTATAATTTATCTCCTCTGCTATGCCCCATTTCTTGCATTGTTACTGCTCTATAAGTAATACAGGTAGGCCTTGATTTACAGCCAACAATGGTGCCCAAACTTTCTGTTGCTAAGCGAGAGGGCTGTTAACTGATTTTTGCCCCCATTTTACAACCTTTCTTGCCACAGTTGTTAAATGAATCACTACCGTTGTTAAGTTAGTAATATGGTTGTTAAACTAATCTGGCTTCCTTATTGATTTTGCTTGTCAGAAGATTGCAAAAGCTGATCACATAACCCTGGGACACAGCAACCATCATAATAAGTACACGCCAGTTGACAAGCGTCCAAATTTTGATCACATGACTCACGGTTGTAAGTGAGAAAATGGTCATAAATCACTTCTTTTCCAGTTCCCTTGTAACTTTGAAGGTCACTAAACAAATGATTGTAAATTGAAGATTATTTGTGGAAATCAGCCAGTATGGTATACGCTATAATCTTAAACTACTAGCGGAAGGCCCAGATTCAAGTCTTTACCCAACTGTGCTGTACATAGGATGAGTTTCAATCAGTCTCTGCCTAAATTATCTCACAGTATCTGTGAGATTATAATCTTGATGTTGAGAATTATATTTAAGTCACTTTGCTTTGCTTACAGCCATTGTCCCCAAACTTTTCAGCTCATCAGCGTCATGAACTTTCAGATTGTTCATTGTATCCCAATCATTTATTAAATGAAAATAACTTAATAAATATTTTAACAATAGTGCTACTAATAACAATAAATGGGTAGGGACTGATCTCAAAAATCACAGGAAAACAGCAGTCATAGGAGCTTTCCAAAGCCAATCAAAAGAGATCCAGTGGTTGTATGCAGGACCTCTTTGCAAACTGGGGGAGGCTCACACCTTGCCACTGCCGCCTCTCCCTTTAATATTTGG